>NC_089785.1:32585759-32793259 GCF_040412425.1 Macrobrachium rosenbergii
TCTCCAGGAGTCCTTCTGGGAATTTCGAAAGGCATCTGAGAATTCCGAAGGGTTCTAGGAATCTCGAAGGCTTCTGGGAATTCCGAAAGCCTCTGGGGCTTCTGAAGGCTCCAAGACGATATCCAGGCTCAGAAGCCTTAGGATTTCCTGCACAATACTAAAGAACAACGTTTTATGGAGAAGGAATCGGATTTGGTCCTTTCTGAAGACAAAAGGCTTCTGGATTTCTTAGGGGAAATTCCGAAGGCTTCTGGGGATTCCGAAGGATACAACACGGTCTCTGAAGCCTTTGGATGTATATACACAGGTATGGAAATGCTACTTTATTCATCACAATGACAAGCAACCCTAACTGGCCTGAAATTTTCGACATTAAGTATGGGTTCACGGGTGGTCTAGTGTGTATATATATATGTATATATATATATATATATATATATATATATATATATATATATATATATATATACATACATACATACAGAGGCTATTGTATAACATAAATATATATACATTGTGTGTGTGTGTGTGTGTGTGTGTGTGTGTGTGTGTGTGTGTGTGTGTGTGTGTGTGTGTACAATGAAGATTATCCGAAGAGCAAAAGGGTAAACATTCACAGAGCAGAAGCCTGCATGCATGACCATTAAAACCAAATTAAGGGACACGATCGCTGATATCAGCAAAAACTGCCTGCAATTATTAATAAAGGGGAAAGATCAGAGAGTCTGACCTTTAAGTAACCTGCTCTCTCTCTCTCTCTCTCTCTCTCTCTCTCTCTCTCTCTCTCCAACATATAAAACAAAAAGGGAATCACTCTCCCGTTCATACCGTTCTGCAATAAATATTAATAAGAATCTATTTCTCTCTCCCTTCATGGCTATAAAAAGAATATTGACAAACATCTCTCTCTCTCTCTCTCTCTCTCTCTCTCTCTCTCTCTCTCTCTCTCTCTCTCTCTCTCTCTCTCTCAACACATAAAACGAAATTGGAAACCCTCACGTGTTCAAACAATTCTTCAATATATATATACATAAGAAAACCTTATTTCTTTCTCCCTTCATGGCTACAAAAAGAATACTGACAAACTCTCTCTAACCAAAACATTCAATCATAATCTTTGCACCTTTTTAATCAGCACAGCCTCGTGTTCAAACGGAGCCTGTCGTATCTCATAAAGTAAAACTGGAGGAGCGTTCCTGGCAATAATATTGAGGCATCTAAGCCTGAAGTGAGGCTCTGATATTACTCAGAAAGCGTCGTTCACCAATACTGTCTTCGTTTTCCTGACCTGTACTGCTATTTTTGCTTGTGAATATGAACCTGCTAAGTGGCTTAAATCTACTCTTTGCTGGTGAATATTAACCTTCTAAGTGGCTTAAACTCTATTCTTTGCTGGTGAATAAAACCTGCTAAGTGGCTTAACTCTAATCTTTGCTAGTGAATATTAACCTGCTAAGTGGCTTAACTCTATTCTTTGCTAGTGAATATTAACCTGCTAAGTGGCTTAACTCTAATCTTTGCTAGTGAATATTAACCTGCTTACTGGCTCAACTCTATTCTTTGCTAGTGAATATTAACCTGCTTACTGGCTTAACTCTATTCTCTGCTAGTGAATATTAACCTGCTAAGTGGCTTAACTCTATTCTTTGCTAGTGAATATTAACCTGCTTACTGGCTCAACTATTCTTTGCTGGTGAATAAAACCTGCTAAGAGGCTTAACTCTATTCTTTGCTAGTGAATATTAACCTACTAAGTGGCTTAAATCTATTCTTTGTTAGTGAATATTAACCTGCTAAGTGGCTTAACTCTATTCTTTGCAAGTGGATATTAACCTCCTCGGTGACTGACCTCTATTCTTTGCAAGTGGATATTAACCTGCTGGGTGGCTTTATTCTTTGCGAGTGGATATTAATTACTAACCTGATAAATGACTTAACTTTAATTATTAATTTCCTACGCGCAGCTGTCTCACTCTTGACGGACGTAAATCAAACTTTGTTGCAGATCTTCAGCAAGGATTACTCACACTGAGGTGGTGTTGTCATGTAGTAAGAATGAGTAAGCAGGAATGAGTGAAGAGGGCTTGGGTGGAACCAGTTAGGTGTAGAAGGTGTCAATAGAGGTGAAAGAGTTGGTGGAGGGATGAAGTGAGTGAGGGAGGATTTGGAGAAGGGTTTAATGGGGGGGAGAGATGTTTTCGATGGAAACAGTTTGAGAAAATGTATGACTGCAAGCGACCCCTTAGCATACGAATGGCAGTGGGGATGAGGAAGGTGGCCTATTAAGCTTGTCCCTATAAATTTAGTTCTTTCTTTTCTGAATAATAATAATAATAATACACTTATTTTCATAAGACTCAATAATGATATTAATTAATAATACGTTTCTTCTTCTCTTCATGGAGGACGAAAACCAACAGATAATGACTCAGAGTTAATGCTTTATAATATTCCGATGCCATGTGAATGAAGACATCTGCTTATAGCGCATCTGAGAGAGAGAGAGAGAGAGAGAGAGAGAGAATCTGAAGCTTCCGTCTCACTGAAACTTGACACAAATCTATGAGGTGTAATGCTGGCAATAACAGTTAAGAGAGGATGATGATGATGATGATGATCATCATCATCATCATCATCATCATCATCATCATCATCATCATCAGGCCAACAGCAACTGTCCTTTACAATACCATTCAGACAAAGTTACAGCATCATTATGCGCCTTCCAGGAACTCTGTCTCCACTCCGGAGACAATTACCAACACCTGAGACGGCTAAAAGAGAGAGAGAGAGAGAGAGAGAGAGAGAGAGAGAGAGAGAGAGAGAGAGAGAGAGAGACAAAGTAGAGTGGCAGGTTAATCAATAAGGAAAGCCACATTCGCCCTTATAGCCTTCCACTCTACCCTCAGATGGATTGGCTTTCTCCCCTCCTTCTTTTAATCTTCATTCTCCCTTTTCTGTAGGCGCCCTTTCTCCCTATTCATCTGTACACCCTTTCCTTGCTGTGGAGTAAAGCCCCTGCCATATTTAACAGGGATTGTTGCGCTTCAAAAGGCTATACACATTCGCACGGAACGCGGCTCAAAGACTTTAAACTTGCAAAGCACGCTTCCACTTCAAGCCTCTGTTGGTTGACAGAGCCTACAGGTCCACACAAGACATCTTATCCCAATATCCATGATGTCCATTAAATTTTTCATTGTTAATCTCCCCCTTTGAAGACATGGCCAGACCATCTCAGTTAATATTCAACCAACTTACACACACATAAACACACACGTTGGGAAACGATAAGAACATTAAACAGGTCTCAACCGATTGTGCCCAGCCATTTTCATGTCTTCATTTATTAGCTCTCTCTCTCCCATTCTCACCACAGTTTCAACCCATCTCTATTTTCCAAATGCAGAAACAAGTAGAAGAACAATAGACAAATTTACACGTTAATATTACTCTATCTACAGCTTCTCCAAGTTGTAGATAAAGGTCTGATCACATCACTTACATGCATACACACAAAACAGGAGACACCAAGGTGGCCACCCTGTCCTTTCCATTTCTACAGCTTCTCAACTGATATAACCTCTCCCCAGTTCCAGAGGTCCTTTATTCCTCACACCGTTGAACTGTGCAACAGTCACCCTCAAGATGTCGTGCAATTGGAACTTCAAAAGCTCAAGCAAAGATGCAATGCATTACTACCCTAATGCTATCCTTGTACTTTTATACATCTTTATCTATTTATCAATTCATTAATTTACTTTTCTTTTTAATAAGCGAGATCTCTTCTTTCTGCATTTACCTTTTACCTTCTCTTACTTCCTAATGCACACCATATTCTGTGGAAGCTTGAAATTGAAGTCAGTGGTCCCTGTGGTGGACTTGTTCCAGATGAATAGAGTTCATCTTCTGAATAATAATAATAATAATAATAATAATAATAATAATAATAATAATAATAATAATAATAATAATAATAATAATAATAATAATAATAATAATAATAATAATTCTATTCTTATCCCATGCTCAAACCATCCCAACTAACTTCGCACACACACACACAAACAAAACAGAACACACCATTCGAGAATAACAAAGTAGCACAGCCACACACACACACACACACACACACACACACACCACAGACGAGGCACTCGGCTACTGCAAGGAGATTCTAACAACGATAATTATGCAACTTGATGGAGTTATCCCCGAGTTCAAAAGTTGCGCACAAGTTCGAGGCTTCGTCGATTCATGAACTTTAGAGACGGTTCAATTTTGGAAGCAGCCAAATTCCATTAAAGTCTGGGTTAGGAGAGAGAGAGAGAGAGAGAGAGAGAGAGAGAGAGAGAGAGAGAGAGAGAGAGAGAGAGAGAGAGAGAGAGAGAGAGAGAGCTTCTCTACGTGTTTCGAGGCTCGTTATTTAAGGTAGTCCCAAAATATTTTTTTATATTTTTATACTTGTTAATAATAATAATAATAATAATAATAATAATAATAATAATAAAAACCTCACGTTTGGCGTCACACAGAGGCAGGGTCAGTGGGTCACTGATGCTCCTGTCCCAGGAACAAAGAAATCAATACCAAGTGTCCTGTGTTCTCAAGAGCGCACATACAGCTGACAAAAGGGGGCCAAGGCCCTTCGTTTATCAAATTTTTGGCTTTTTCACAAAAAAAGTTTCCTTCTCTCTCTCTCTCTCTCTCTCTCTCTACAGCGTACATAGTGTGTGTGTGTGTATGTGTATATATATATATATTTTTTTTTCGAACTCACTAACTCACTCTCTCTCTCTCACACACACACACACACACACACACACACATATATATATATATATAGAGAGAGAGAGAGAGAGAGAGAGAGAGAGAGAGAGAGAGAGAGAGAGAGAGAGAGAGAGATCGGCAATAAAAACATGAGAGGTGGCCCTTGATTTCATTTGAAATTTTCCCCTCGCCAACCCAGCCAAGTGGGGAGCAAAAGTCTATTTCTGAATCCATAAAATAAAAGGAAATCACTTTTCCCTCCATCGCCTTCTTCTAAGTTTTTGAAAGAATGCAAAGATAAAAAAATAGAAAAAAAACACAGGGTTGTGAAATCTGAGGGGGTCAAAGCAGGGTCATGAAAATGCCCAAAATAGGTTAGGAAGAGAGGAATAAAAAGGTGAATCTTAATTTCCAATATACAGATTACAAACAGAACTGGAAGACGGACAAATATCCAATATAAGTTCAAAAGAGACGAATGAAAACGTGAAAAGAAAGATGATAATTTTAATTATATAGATTAAAAATAAAATTCAAATAAAAAATATGCCAAAAATAAATCACGAAAAGAAACACTAAATTCGGTTATTTAAACGAAAACTAAAATAGCAGATTTTTAAAAATACAAATGCAAAGATATCACCAAGAAACTACGCACAGTATAATACTTTAAGGAGAATATTACAAGAACAATCTCTATTCAACGTTCTCATTTGGTCACACAGCCCTTCCCGTGAGGCACATCCAGGTACTGGCCAAAAAAGCAGTGGTTTTCAACCTTTTTCATACCGTGACCCGTTATGAGCAACTCAATATGACCGATTCAGTAATGTGACTAGGGTTACCATATTTTCATCAACCAAAGACAGAGACAGGATGAAAGGAATCTATAATCACTGTGACGGGTCCCAAATCTATCTGCACGTTTTTATTTATTCCTCCTTCCAACTCTGTTCGATATATTTTCCTCTGCCGGGTCACAAGTTTATCTGAAAACAAGAATTTTTTGCTATTCATTCCTGCCTCCAAATCTGCCAGGTATTTTTGCTCTGACGGGTCCAGAATCTATCTGTGAACACGATTTTTCGCTGTTAATTTGCCGTATACTGTACACACGTTCCCTCTGAACACTGGAACATTGCTGGGTGACTGCTTGTCCTGAACATTCGGGGACATTTTCTGACTGACCGGGACGCTTATTCCCCAACTGTACTGTGGGTTCGGCCAGACGAGCGGGCGCCTCGGTTTTTTTTTTTTTTTGCCATGCCTCTAGGTTAGGTTAGGTCAGGTTGGATTAGGTTAGGATAGTTGAAATTTCTTACGTCTGGATTTTGGGCGTGGTAAACATATTGAGATTATTTCCAAGAAGATTTTATGGTTAGTTTTTAAGATATGGCGTCCCGCTTTTTTTCAGGGAAGGTCCCGAACCATAATACAGTTGGGCGTCCCGGTCAGTCACAAAATGTCCCCGAATGTTCAGGACAAGCAGTCAGTCACCCAACAATGTTCCAGTGTTCAGAGGGAACGTGTGTACAGTATACGGCAAATTAACAGCGAAAAATCGTGTTCGCAGATAGACTATACGCGACCGGGACGAGGCCTCAAATCCGCGACGTACGGCCACCCTAATCATTAAAGTAAGTATACCTTAGTTTAAGCAGACCACTGAGCTGATTAACAGCTCTCCTAGGGCTGGCCCGAAGGATTAGATTTATTTTACGTGGCTAAGAACCAACTGGTTGCCTAGCAACGGGACCTACAGCTTATTGTGGAATCCGAACCACATTATAACGAGAAATGAATTTCTATCACCGGAAATAAATTTCTCCAATTCTTCATTGGCTGGTCGGAGAATCGTTCGCGGGTCCAGCAGAGTGCTAACCGAGAACGATACTAACCCATCCAATGAGGAACTAATGTCACCCTAATCATTCATATGTAATGTCCCAGTACAAAAATAGCACTGCACTGTACTAAATTTGCTACTTGCATTAAAAACAGACTATTATAACTATTTCTGTTAAATAAGTTAAATTAGAGACTGTCTTGGCCTGATGATCAGGTGTTGCTTCGTGCAGCGGCGCTGAGGGTGAAAAAAGCTTAAACATAATACCTCGCTCAAGCACGATCTTGCAGGCTGGAGACCCCAGGTTGAAAACCTCTGCTCTCAACTCACCAGCTGTGCTGAGTACATGTTGCAAACATATAGCCCCTCAATAAGGATAACAATATACTACTCCTTTGCATTTTCTGAAGATTGTGTGATACTTAAATGTTAAGTGTATTCCATACTAACACCACGAAAAATTAATTTACTATGATTTATATAGCATGAAAAAATTAATATATATATACATATATATATATATATATATATATATATATATATATATATATATATATATATATATATATATATATATATATATATATATATGTATATATATACAGTCTATATACACAGAGATATATAAATACATATATACTGTGTGTATATATATATATATATATATATATATATATATATATATATATATATATATTTATTTATTTATAAACATTTTTGTAAAAATATGTAACGAGCTTTCTGAGATACCTTCCTAATGCAATTCAATTGAGAGAGAGAGAGAGAGAGAGAGAGAGAGAGAGAGAGAGAGAGAGAGAGAGAGAGAGAGAGAGAGAGAGAGAGCACTATTGCAATTTCAACAGGTGCAACAAAAACACCGAGCTATCCTCTTATAAGGAACAACGAAAAAAAACAAACTGGTTTTATCAATTCTAATTCAATAATTCTGTGATGCCCTTTTTTGCACGTGAATGCTGCGTAAACAAACTACCTGATAATCTCCAGTTCATGGTCATAAGACTATTTTGTACTTCTGGGCAGAACGTTAATTATTATTTCTAAAGTGGTAACTGGTTTTCAATATCCGATTTCACCTTGAATGTTAAGAGCTGTACACTCTACAAGAGGGAATGGAGGTTGGTCATAATACTGCACTACCTTTAGCCTAACGTTATTCTCCTTGCATTTTAATACATTGTTACCTATTTATTATTTTGTTTCTTTTCAATAAGTGAGATCTCGTCTTTCTGTATTTCCCTTTACCATCTCTTACTTCCTAATGAGCACCACATTCTTTGGAAGCTTGAATTTCAAGTCAATGGACCTGTGGGGTGGTTCCATACGAACAGGTTTCATCTTCTGAATAATACTAAAATTTTACTTTCTGATAGAATCTTGCTCACTTTTAAAGCGCTAATTTGACATTAATGTCTGTTTTTCAACTGACTGTTGGTAGATGTACACTCTACTTGAAGGAACAGAGGTTGTTCAACAAAAATTTTCAATGATTTTCCTATTTTTTTTTTAAAGAATTCTTCGGGAATTCATCCAAAAAATATCTGTTACGAAGGACAACTGACATCCAAACCCAATTCAAAATAAACACAAACGCATCACTATCTTTCAAATGAATAAATATATATGCAAGCTTCAGAGCTTCATCAGTTCTTTCAATGATTTTCTCAATTATTTCTACGTATTCTTCAGGACTTCTCCCCCACAAAACGTAAAAGAAGCCCAACAGACACCCAAAACCAATTAAAAATAAATAGAGATAACAATGTCTTCCCTATGAATAAATATAAAAGCAAGCTTGAGAAAGCCTCATAAATTCTTTCAGTGATTTTCCCTTTTATTTTTACGGATTCTTAAGAACTTCACCTCACATAATCGACACAAAGAAGCAAAACTGTCACTCAAATCCAATTAAAAGATAAATACAAACATACCAATATCTGTCCAATGAATAAAATACACAAGCAAGCTTCAGAAAGCTTCATCCACTCTTTCCATGATTTTCCTATTTTTATTTTGAGTATATTTTTAAGGACTTCATCCTCACCCAAATTTCAAGAGGACCAACAGACACACAAATCCCACTGAAAAAAAAAATATCAATACTCCCCAGTGAATAAATACATAAGCAAGCTTCAAAAAGCATCATCAGTTCTTTCAATGATTTTCCTGATTTTTGAAAGTATTCTTCAAGCAGTCACCCCAAATTCTAGTGTTAAGAAGCCCATGACACAACCAAATCCCATTTAAAAAAATAAACACAGACATATCAATACCTCCCCAATGAATAAACACACACACTAACAAGCGACGGCACAGAGGACCCTACCTACACCTGTCAGAGGCAAGGCCCACAGCTACAGTACAGTACAGTACTCACATGGAGGCGGTTCAGAAGGCTGGGGTCGGTGTTGGAATTGCTGCTTTGCTTGGCCGCCTTCCAGAACTGGTTTTGAGCCGAATACCGATAACTGGGGCAGATGCAAAACAGGCAGTCTGGAAATGGAGGAGACGGAGAAGGGGTGATCAGTTGGGGCTGTCACTGTGAAAATGGCAGAATGTGGCGTTCGGTTCTGACTGTCGATGTTTAAAAGCGAAAATATGTGGTGTCTGTTGGGCTCACGTATTTGTTTGGAGGCAAAAATGTGACGTTTGTTTTTGAATGTTTGTTCAGAAGCAAAAATTGTGCTGAGCGGCAAAATTTGGAGTATTTGTCTGGAAGCAAAATATTTGTTTGGAAGAAAAATGTGACTTTACTTTCTAGATATTTGTTTTGAAGCAAAATACTTGTTTAGAAGCAAAAACTTTATGATTTTTTTTCTATTTGTTTAAGAGCAAAATATTTGTTTAGAAACAAAATGTGACGTTTCTGTTTGAATATTTATTTAGAAGCAAACTATTTTAGAGGAAGAACTGTGAAGTATCTTTCTGAATATGTTTAGAAGCAAAATATTTATTAGAAAATATGTGGTGTATCCTTACGAATGTTTGTTTAAAAGCAAAATGTTTGTTTAGAGGCAAAAATGTGAAGTTTCATTTAGGTATTTGTATATATATAAAAAGTTCCTTTATCAATAATGATTTACGAGCCAAATATTTGTTTAGAGGCAAAATGTAACATGTTTCTGAATATATGTTTAGAAGCAAATATTTACTTAGTGACCAAAATGTGATGCCAGTTTTTTCATATTTGTTTAGAAGCAAAATATTTGTTTTGAGGCCGCAATGTAACATGTTTCTTAAGTATTTAGAGCAAATATTTGCTTCGAGGCCAAAACCTGATGTGTTTCTGAATATCTGTATAAAAAGCAAAATATTTGTTTAGAGGCCAAAATGTAACATTTGTTTTAGAATATTTGTTTAGGGGCAAAATACTTGTTTAGGGGTAAAAATCTGACATTTCTTTCTGAATGTTTGTTTAGATGCAAAATATTTGTTTAGGGGTAAAAATGTGACACTTCTTTCTGAATGTTTGTTTACAAGCAAAATATTTGTTTAGCGGTAAACATGAGGCATTTCTTTCTGAATATTTATTTAGGTGCAAAATATTTGTTTAGGGGTAAAAAGTCATGTTTTTTTCTGAATGTTTGTTTAGATGCAAAATATTTGTTTAGGGGTAAAAATGTGACATTTCTTTCTGAATGTTTGTTCAGAAGCAAAATATTTGTTTACTTGTAAAAATGTGACATATCTTATTGAATGTTTGTTTAGATGCAAAATATTTGTTTAGGGGTGACATTTCTTTCTGAATGTTTGTTTAGAAGCAAAATATTAGTTAAGAAGCAAAGTGTGACATTTCTTTCTGAATATTTCTTCAGAAGCAAAATATTTGTTTAGGGGTAAAAATGTAACATTTCTTTCCGAATATTTGTTTAGAAGCAAAATGTTTGTTTAGGGATAAAAATGTAACATTTCTTCCCGAATGTTTTAGATGCAAAATACTTCTTTAGGGGTACAAATATGACATTTCTTTCTGAATGTTTTAGATGCAAAATATTTTTTAGGGGTAAAAATGTGACATTTCTTTCTAAATGTTTTAGATGCAAAATATTTTTTAGGGGTAAAAATGTGACATTTCTTTCTGAATGCTTAGATGCAAAATATTTGTTTAGGGGTAAAAATGTGATATTTCTTTCTAAATGACTGTTTAGAAGCAAAACATTTGTTAAGGGGAAAAAATGTGACACTTCTTTCTGAATGTTTGTTTAGAAGCAAAATATTTGTTTAGGGGTAAAAATGCAACATTTCTTTCTGAATGTTTGTTCAGAAGCAAAATATTTTTTAGGGGTAAAAATGTTACTTTTTTCTGAATATTTGTTTAAAAGCAAAATACTTGTTTAACGTAAAAATGTGACATTTCTTTCTGAATATTTGTTTAGAAGCAAAATATTTGTTTATGGGTAAAAATGTGACACTTCTTTCTGAGTGTTTGTTTAGAAGCAAAATATTTTTTTAAGGTAAAAATGTAACATTTCTATTTGAATGTTTGTTTAGAAGCAAAATATTTGTTTGGGGGTAAAAATGTGACATTTCTTCCTAAATGTTAGTTTAGAAGCAAAATATTTGTTTAGGGGTATAATGTGACATTTCTTTCTGAATGTTTGTTTAGATGCAAAATATTTGTTTAGGGGTAAAAGGGTGACATTTCTTCCTGAATGTTTGTTTAGAAGCAAAATATTTTTTTAGGGGTAAAAATGTGACATTTCTTTCTGAACGTTTGTTCAGGTGCAAAATATTTGTTTAGGGGTAAAAATGTGACATTTTTTCTGAATGTTTGTTTAGAAACAAAATACTTTTTTAGGAGCAAAAATGTGACATTTCTTTCTGAATGTTTGTTAAGAAGTAAAATATGTGGTTAGGGGTAAAAATGTGACATTTTTTTCTGAATGTTTGTTTAGAAACAAAATACTTTTTTAGGAGCAAAAATGTGACATTTCTTTCTGAATGTTTGTTAAGAAGTAAAATATGTGGTTAGGGGTAAAAATGTGACATTTTTTCTGAATGTTTGTTTAGAAACAAAATATTTTTTTAGGAGCAAAAATGTGACATTTCTTTCTGAATGTTTGTTAAGAAGTAAAATATGTGGTTAGGGGTAAAAATGTGACATTTTTTTCTGAATGTTTGTTTAGAAGCAAAATACTTGTTTACGGGTAAAAATGTGACATTTCTTTCTGAATGTTTTATTAGATACAAAATATTTGTTTATGGTAAAAATGTGACATTCCTTTTTGAATGTTTGTTTAAAAGCAAAATATTTGTTTAAGGTAAAAATATGACATTTCTTTCTGAATGTTTGTTTAGATGCACAATATTTGTTTAGGGGTAAAAATGTGACACTTCTTTCTGAATGTTTGTTTAGAAGCAAAATACTTATTTAGGAGCAAAATGTGACACTTCTTTTTGAACGTTTGTTTAGATGCAAAATATTTAAGGTAAAAATGTTACATTTCCTTCTGAATGTTTGTTTAGATGCAAAATATATATTTATGGGCAAAAATGTTAACTTCTTTCAGAATGTTTGTTTAGATGCAAAACATTTTTTTAGGGGTAAAAGTGTGACATTTCGTAATGTTTGTTTAGATGCAAAATACTTAAGGTAAAAATGTGACATTTCTTTCTGAATGTTTGTTTAGAAGCAAAATATTTGTTTAGGGATAAAAATGTGACATGTCTTTCTGAATTGTTTAGAGCAAAATATTTGGTTAGGGGTAAAAATGTGACATTTCTTTCTGAATGTTTTTTTGGATGCAAAATATCTGATTAAGGTAAAAATGTGACATTTCTTTTTGAATGTTTGTTTGGGTGCAAAATATTTGTTTATGTGGAAAAATGTGACATTTCTTTCTGAATTTTGTTTAGGTGCAAAATATTTGTTTACGTGTAAAAATGTGACATTTCTTTCTGAATGTTTGCTTAGATGCAAAATATTTGTTTAGGGGTAAAAATGTGACTTTTTTTTCTGAATTGTTTAGAGCAAAATATTTGGTTAGGGGTAAAAATGTTACATTTCTTTCTGAACGTTTGTTTTAGATGCAAAATATTTGATTAAGGTAAAAATGTGACATTTCTTTTTGAATGTTTGTTTAGGTGCAAAATATTAGTTTAAGGGTAAAAATGTGACATTTCTTTCTGAATGTTTGTTTAGAAGCAAAATATGTAATTTGGGGTAAAAATGTGACATTTCTTTCTGAATATTTGTTTAGAAGCAAAATATTTGATTTGGGGTATAAATGTGACATTTCTTTCTAAATATTTGTTTAGAAGCAAAATATTTGTTTAGGGGTAAAAATGTGGCATCTCTTTCTGAATGTTTGTTTAGATGCAAAATATTTAAGTTAAAAATGTGACATTTCTTTCTAAATGTTTGTTTAGATGCAAAATATTTGTTTACGGTAAAAATGTGAATTGATTGTCAATGTTTGTTTAGATGCAAAATATGTTTAGGGGTAAAAATGTGACATTTCTTTCTGAATGTTTTAGATGCAAAACATTTGTTTACGGGTAAAAATGTGACACTTCTTTCTGTATGTTTGTTTAAAAGCAAAATATTTGTTTAAGGGTAAAAATGTGACATTTTCCAAAAATTTTTTACAAGCAAAATATTTGTTTAGCAGTAAAAATGTAAGATTTCTTTCTCAATGTTTGTTTAGATGCAAAATATTTGTTTAGGGGTATGAATGTGACATTTCTTTCTGAATGTTTGTTTAGAAGCAAAATATTTGTTTAAGGCAAAAATGTGATACTTCTTTCTGAATGTTTGTTTAGAAGAAAAATATTTGGTTAGGGATAAAAATGTGACATTTCTTTCTGAATGTTTGTTTAGGTGCAAAATATTTGTTTAGGGGTAAAAATGTGTCATGTCTTTCTGAATGTTTGTTTAGATGCAAAATATTTAAGGTAAAAATGTGACATTTCTGTCTGAATGTTTGTTTAAGTGCAAAATATTTGTTTAGAGGTGAAAATGTGACATTTCTTTGTCAATGTTTGTTTAAATGCAAAATATTTGTTTAGGGGTAAAAATGTTACATTTCTTTCCGAAAATGTTTTACAAGCAAATTATTTGTTTAACAGTAAAAATGTGAGATTTCTTTCTGAATGTTTTAGATGCAAAATATTTGTTTAGGGGTATAAATATGACATTTCTCTCTGACTGTTTGTTTAGAAGTAAAATATTTGTTTAAGGCAAAAATGTGACACTTCTTTCTGAATGTTTGTTTAGAAGCAAAATATTTGGTTAGGGGTAAAATTGTGAAATTTCTTTCTGAATGTTTGTTTAGGTACAAAATATTTGTTTAGGGGTAAAAATGTGGCATTTCTTTCTGAATGTTTGTTTAGATGCAAAACATTTAAGGTAAAAATGTGACATTTCTGTCTGAATGTTTGTTTAGATGCAAAATATTTGTTTAGAGGTAAAAATGTGACATTTCTTTGTCAAGGTTTGTTTAAATGGAAAATATTTGTTTAGGGGTAAAAATGTAACATTTCTTTCTGAATGTTTGTTTAGATGCAAAATACTTGTTTAAGGTAAAAATGTGAGATTTCTTTCTGAATGTTTTAGAGGCAAAATATTTGTTTAGGGGTAAAAATGTGACATTTTCTGAACGTTTGTTTAGATGCAAAATATTTGTTTAGGGGTAAAAATGTGACATTTCTTTCTGAGTGTTTGTTTAGAAGCAAAATATTTGTTTAAGGGTAAAAATGTGACATTTCTTCCTGAATGTTTGTTTAGAAGCAAAATATTTGTTTGGGGTAAAAATGTGACATTTCTTTCTTAATGTTTGTTTAGAAGAAAAATATTTAAGGTAAAAATGTGACATTTTTCTGACTGTTTGCTTAGAAGCAAAATATTTATTTAGAAGAGAGAATGTGACTTTCCTTCTAAACATTTATTTAGAAGCAAAATATTTGTTTATGGGCAAAAATGTGATGTTTGTTTTTATATTTCACCAGTGACAAATATGACACTCTCTTATGCCTCATCATCACAAAACCACTATTATGAAACTTGATTACTATTATAACTATCAGTGTTTAAAAAATTATTATATGACATTCAGTTATAATTGCTCAAGGTTAAATAGTAAAATTGTGACAACCCTTATATATATTCACATATAAAAGATTTTTTTATGACAAACGCTAAATTAAAGAATAATATGATGTTCAATTACAACATTCTCAAAGACATATTAGTCTGTTGTAACATTCTGAAAGTCAAAGCTATGACATATCATGAATGACAGGTCACATGGGTATGACATCATGAAAGAGGATCGAGAAAATCTGAAAAAAAAAAAAGAAAATAAATTCATGGTATACAACAAATGATTAATGGCCTCAGGTTTGTACGGCCAGGACAATATATGAATTATAAAAAATTTGCGCTACGTTCCCATGAGAATAGAACCCTTCATCTTTTTTATGCAGATCCACTGCTTAGGAACTCCGCCTTGTCTCCCTCAAGGACACTCTGGACAAAGTGAAGTCTGCTATTGGGTTCAGCCAAAAGCCTAACCACATGATGTCATGGTGAGCAACTTACACTATGGCTCCAGCTTTGTCAGAGCAAAAGTACAAATACCTGTCCCTTGTGGAGTGGTACAGGGACTATAAAAGTCCACACCAGGCCTGCGTCAATCCCAATCTGGCCCATTACTGAGCACAAGAGTACAATGATGCTTCTGGAGGTCCAGGAACTGGTCACAAGCAAGTCTAAACATGTACTGAACTGTTGGCACTCCAAGAAGTGTGGACTCATCCCTTGGAACCCCCAGGGAAGTAAAAGAACAGGAGGAATAGTACGGAACTGCCATTTTGGTTCAGCAAAAAGCCTATCCACATGACGCCATGGTGAGCACAAATACCTGTCCCTTGTGGATTGGTACAGGAACTATGACAGTCCATGCCAGACCTGCGTCAATCCCAGTCTGGCCCATTACTGAGCACAAGAGTACAAATATATATATATATATATATATATATATATATATATATATATATATATATATATATATATATATATATATATCCTACACTCACAATGAAAACTCTCTGATAACAGGCATTTGTCAAAGACACCCTACGACACCCAGAGTCTAGTTACTGAGAGAACCTGGTGTGTAGAGTTTAACTACAGCATATGACAACAACAGAAAAAAAAATATGGGTTGCCAATTCCCCCGCCCTCAGCCTCTCTCTCTCTCTCTCTCTCACACACACACACACACACACACACACACACACAGACACCACCCTTCAATGAAACAAAAGAAAAACAAAAGAAAACCTACAGCTAATTATCCCACAATGCCCACCTGAAATGAAACAATCAATAGAGTCCCTCATTTCCCTTCTAATAAAGCAACAGAAACTCATCTCTTTGTTTCTAACAGGGGGGCAATTAATTCTGCGCCAGTTGTGTTTTATTCTTCTGAACGTAAACATTAAATTTGCCCACCTGGACAATGGCATCAAAGGCCACGGTGCAATAAAACCCTCACGTCAAAAGAACAAAAAATTAAGGCGCAATCGATTTGAAACAGACTGGCTCTCCTGTACTTTCTCTGGCCTGAGAGAGAGAGAGAGAGAGAGAGAGAGAGAGAGAGAGAGAGAGAGAGAGAGAGAGAGAGAGAGAGAGAGAGAGAGAGAATCTGACGAACAATTATCTTGTCACTTCCCTCCAGTTTTGAAGCATGGCGGTAGCCTATTTATCCTAAAGTGCTTTGAAGAAGCGCTCATCACCCACATTATTTCAACTCTCTCTCTCTCTCTCTCTCTCTCTTCCCCAAAACCTGTCTCTAAAATACACCTACTGACTGATAAGAGGGTACACCTAAACAACAGGTTTGAAGGAAAGTACCCAAATTGTTCATTTCTCCCCTAGAATGAAAATCACAGCTATTAACTAAAAGCCAAAATTGCTACCACCACATTATGAAGACCTGAGAGAGAGAGAGAGAGAGAGAGAGAGAGAGAGAGAGAGAGAGAGAGAGAGAGAGAGAGAGACTGATTCTGCAACTTATTAAAAGTTCTGCCGCTTGATGGTATACCAGTAATTAATGCTGTACCAATAAAATTATTCCGAGCAATACTGAAGATAGAAAGGTCTTGCACTGCACATAGGAACACACCAACTCAAAGTTACTTAAACTCCACTTTAAAATAACATCACACACATCAATGTGTGGAAATTAACACCTGTATATTTTGAAAAAAAAAAAAAAAACTACAAAGGCCCCCTTGAAGATAGTTACACAGAACTTTATCAGATGCCACTGACTGTCTTTGCTGGCTTCTCAGATTTCATTGTGACTCACTGCTACTCATTCAAGATTCCTGAGGTCTACCGCAATTAAGCCTGGCAATCACTAAGTCATTTATCAAAATATTAACTGTAAACCCAACACTGCCTATCTTTGGTCGGAAGTACCTTCCCCAGACAAGTTACTTCTAACTGCCTCAGAGGAGAGGCCCAAAGGATTTGCTCTTAAATGAAAGTAAGTTATAGTTAATCATTTAGTTTGCTTCAAAGCACTGTCATATCATCTAGAATCCCACCCAAGTCCCTTATGATGCTCTGATATGTTATTGTCAGCAACTTTCAAACAGTCATTTTAACTTTTTCTTTTTTACTTTGCTTTTTTATCATAAAAGTAAGTTACTGTGCTGAACAGGCATATTGCTTACAATGATACCAGAATGAGTAACAGTGTGATTAACCATTTTACAGACACCATACAAAGTACAATATTGCTTATCACAGGGTTGAAATTAACAGATAATATTCTTAGAGGTCAAGTGGCCACGCCACTGAAAGGGTTGAAGATGTTGCACAGCTGTAGTGGGAGGAGAATAACAGGAAAGGAGGAAAGGTGAAAAGGTACTTATCAATGCAAGTTGGGATTAAATGGACACCACAGAGAACCTCGACTGCTCCAAACAGTACAGCACTACATATTAATTAGCGATTAATCTGTGTAGTAGTTCATACTCCACAATAACAACATAAATAGTTATAACTTACCCCTGAACTTCTTGGGAGGATTCGTGAGGTTACCAGCTTCTGGACTGACAACACACCGTGAGTCAACAAGCCTGTGAACAAGAGAAGAGAGGACTGAGTGAAAATATCCAAATTTTATTGCTATTTACAACTGCTTCAGGTAAATGACAGTAAATCTGAGGTGATCACAGTGAACTGTGGTGAGTCCTTTCTGTTCGTGTACAACTACTATTAAAACACAATCGTACCACATTTAATACTTAAAATACCTGTCATGAGTTTATATATTCTTGCTGCTTCCATGCCTGGTCCAATGCAGATGGATGATTACTGTATTTGGTTAATGGCCCTCATGAACTGATACAGAAGTGAGAGGTAACTGGCCACAAGACAGCCAAGATCTTATAAAAGAAACATATTTACTACCTCACTGTTCTTCCAGTCAATGCCTGGCAGTAGCATAATCATTACATATGGAAGGCTGTCTCCTAAAGTTAAGCTTCACTGGGTCTCACACATACAGCACTTAGGTTGACATAGACCCATAATTTAATTTGGTCATTAACAAAATATGCAACAGGCTAGAGGAGTCTAACAGGAATGGCACTACAAAGTCCTGAAGAGCTAAATGAGCGAGGTAATGATGTTACAAAGCAGGACGAATTTTAATCTCTCACACCTAGTGGAGATTTTTTATGGGCATCTTCTGGCCTCTACTGTGACCTACAGTACTGCCACAAACACCAGACTCCTATCATTTGTAGCAAGGTTTAAAGCTTTCATCCCTAGCCCTAAGACAACTACAAGGGCTACACTGCCAACAGTGCTGGCATCCACTGAAGGTAGCACATCAAGTAAAGACTAGAATACTGTAGACGAGTAAATACTAGAATACTGTAGAATAGAACAGAATACAGAACTTAGGCCAAAGGCCATGTGCTGGGATCTATGAGGTCATTCAGTGCTGAAATGGAAATTGAAAATATAAAGGTCTGAAAGGTGTAAAAGGAGGAAAACCCTTGCAGCTGCACTATGAATAAATTGTTAGGAGAGAGTGGAAAGTCAGATGGAAGGAAGAGAATATGAACTGAAGTACAGTCAAAGGAATGAAAGGGGTTGCAGCTAGGGGCCGAAGGGACGCTGCAAAGAACATTAAGTGATGCCTACAGTGCACCACATGCAGTGCACTGATGGCATTATCCCCCTCTCCCCTGTGGGGCAAGTAAAGACTAGAACCATTATTTCTCAAATTTCACTGACTGAGCTAAGCAGTGTAGAAATTCTGTAGCTGCCTGTCATTAACAGGTGGTCACCCATCCAATAACTGCTCAGACCAGACAGCTTAACTTTACGGAAAGATAGGTAAGTTGTGTAGCCGGGAAACTGCAAAGCATTCTGCATAAATTTTTGGAGCATAAAAGGCTATAAAGAGTCTTTAAACTTATCCTGATGTAGGGTTCTATGAAGGGAGAGAGAGAGAGAGAGAGAGAGAGAGAGAGAGAGAGAGAGAGAGAGAGAGAGATGTTCCATATTCCTTTTCATTTGTTTTGTTATACTGTACATACAAAGTGTTTCTACTGGATGTGCACCGCTGGCCTGTAAAACAAGGAAGCTGAACAATGCAGGTTAAGGAAATGGTATCACCGGCATAGGCTACATGCATATACTCCTGTGACACCAGTGGAAATACGAGCAAAGAATAACAGCTCATCTTGGAATTCAATGCTTGACTGACCTCCATTACGACAATAGCAATTAATATAGACTGAGAAGTGACTGGACAAAATATCTGAATAACATGAAAGTTCAGTGCATTTAATTATTATTTAAGAAAAATATATTACATTTTTATTCAAACAGAGCAAATGCAACCTTCCACAGAACTGAATGCCCACAAGTAAAATAGCAGAAAGAGTAATTAATAAACAGATGAAAGCAAATCAACATGGAGATACAGTGATTACCGCACTGTACAAACATAATCAAAAAGCAATTTCAAGTAATAAACTTTATCAATGGTACATTGTACTAAAGGGCGGGGGGAGAGATTCCTTAATAATAACAGATTCCTTAATGATGACTGATCAAATTCACCTGTTTCCTGAATTTTTTTTTGTACAAGGTCTAGTCCACAAACGGCTTGTTACTACCTCGGAAAATTATTAATCAATTATTTGGTCTTTTGAACAAAGGTAATTGTTTCGTGATAACCAATTTAACTTTTTTCTGTACTGTATATGGAAACCAACATTTTTTCTCTTTTCATTTTGCGTTTATCAAAATACATTTTTTGCAACAACTCCTTTTTTATTTGTCAAGTACAAAGTTTGTACCATATTCTTAATTTACAGCAACAATTTTTCATATTTTTCTCATTACGGTAGCTACAATATTATTTTCTATACAATAATCAATGTATTAGATCCTCAGGCCCAAGTACAGTATGGCCAATTTGCAGTGACTTCTCCTGAAGCTTCATAGAACTTTTTGTTATGCAGATCACACCACTCTGGTTTTTGTTTTCATCCTCACATACACTTGAACATTCCAATAACTGGGTAACTATCTATTTTGAGAAGTTTGTCATAATAAACAGTGACTCCATACGAGACCACAAAGATCACTTTCTTTTTCACCCTGTATCTGCTGAATCAAGGAGGAACACCTGGTGCAATAAACTTCCACAATCTCAGGCACTTCAAAACTGAACTGACGAATCTTCAGGAACAGGTTCCTCGCCATACACATGCGCACAAAGTCACAAACACAACTAAGACCTCTCAATCTACCTTTCTTCAATTAAAACCCTTCTTCTACCCCCTTTTCTCATTATTTCTTCTCCCTCTCTATTCATCCTTCACGAAACCCCAACCACATTTATGCTCTGGAAATCACTGGTTTCCATGGCTCATGGACTGTTTCTTTCCTGCAGAAGTTAAAACAGGAATTTTCTTTCTGCATTCAATGTTTGAGGTTACTGTATTACAACCTCTCACCCAACAAAAGGCAGGCGTTATTATTTTCCTTGGGGTTAGCCCCCATTCTTCTTGCATCTCTGAAGAATGGAATAACAGTGAACATTAAATTTCCTGTCTCACTACTTTCTGCAAAAGAGAAGAATCTTTATCATCAGCATAACAGAAATGCAGCCCCGTTCCAGCAACTTCGAAACCATTTTCCAATAGACTAGCTCCTCTTCTTTCACACTGCAACAAGATTCCCAACCCAACTTAAGAACTGTCCAGCAACGTTTAAACTTTTCACCGATGCTCTCCAGGCCTCACCAGATGCATCCAAAACTTTAAAACTTATCCTGCTCAAAGAAACTTCCGTAGGGTACAGAAGAAAAACTTTTCTACAAAAAATTATGGAGACTCAATATTGCAAAAGCAATCCAAATATGTGCGCTCAAGTGTTATATACACAACTTCGTTCATACATACATACATACATATATATATATATATATATATATATATATATATATATATATATATATATATATATATATATATATATATATATATATATATGTATATGTATATATATGTATATATATATATATTGTATTACATTTGAAGACTAATTTAGGTTATGAACATTTAAGAAGCATTACTAGAATATAATAGAACTGAATATAAAATTCAGGTCAAAGGCCAAGAGCTGGGACCTTATGAGGTCATTCAGAGCTGAAATGGAAATTGACAGTAAAAAGGTTTGAAAGGTTTAACGGGAGGAAAAACTCACTGTTGCACAATGAATCAAATGTTAGGAGAGGGTTGAGGAAAGTAAGATTGAAGAAGAGGATATGAATGGAGGCACAGTGTAAGGAACGAAAATGGTTGCAGCTGGTGGCCGAAGGGACACCGCAAAGAACCTTAAGTAATGCCTATGGTGCTCAGCATGAGGTGCACTGATGGCACTACACTACTATGGGGGAAAAAAATCATCTTTAGCTTTTATTTTAAATCTTCAAACATCTTGTACAAAATGGGGTCAACAGTACATAAGCTACAGCAGGACTGAAATTATTTCCTTCTGTCGGTTGTATTAATAAACATTCAAAGAGGTTCCTAGCAGCATTGCTGCATCTTATTTTACTAGTAAAGGAACAATCAATGCTATGTGACTTTTTACTTAAATGTACAAAAACAGCATCAATACTAAGGCTAGTCCTAATTGAATATTTATGCTGATTTATTTTGACATTTACTTCATTATTTGTTTAGCCTGAATAAAATTAAGTGCAGGCCACATAGGCTATGGGATTTTATAAGCAATGTTGCTATTTTGTTGATGACTGTTTTTGGCAATGTTATATGAGGAGATTACATTTACACCGAATATTTTCAACACTCATTCAAAGGACTCAAAGCCAGTGAAATCCGACAAACGAAGAATGGTATGTCAACAGGATTAGCCTACTTCACAAGATCTGCATGAGCAGAGGAAGAAATACCAGTAATAAACCCTTAACTGAAGCTTTGTGATCCAAAAAGCTATGGAAAAATGGGTCATCCCACATACCCATTGATTTATAATGCTCAAACCTCTACAAAGACATGCCCAGAGTAGCTAGTGAAGAAGGAGCAGGAGGTGACACACTGTGGGTACCACCAAAGGAGATAACTATACACTGCCATATAGGGCATGCAGTGCCACCCTCTCCAGTAGCTTGCAGTTCCTCATTTGACGGGTTGGTATCGTTCTTGGCTGGCACTCTGCTGGGCCCGCGTTCGATTCTTCAGCCAGCCAATGAAGAATTAGAGGAATTTATTTCGGGTGATAGAAATTCATTTCTCATTATAATGTGGTTCAGATTCCACAATAAGCTGTAGGTCCCATTGCTAGGTAACCAATTGGTTCTTAGCCACGTAAAATAAATCTAATCCTTCGGGCCAGCCCTAGGAGAACTGTTAATCAGCTCAGTGGTCTGGTTAAATTAAGGTATACTTAAGTGCCACCTTCTCCATGTGCAAAACCCCCTTACCTTTCAGAAAGCCAGCATAACCCTTGCAGGGAGAGTCAAGGATACAAATCTCTTCTGTAAATTGAACAAAAGCGATGGAATGGTTATAAAATTTAGGCCTATTTGGTCCTTCAGCGCTGAAAGGGAAACTTAGAGTAAAAAGGCTTTAAAGGTGTAACAGGAGGGAAACCTCACTGTTGCACTATGAATCAATTGTTAGGAGAGGGTGGAAAGTAAGATGGAAGAAAGAGAATACAAACAAAGGCAGACTAAAGTGGAATGAAAGGGGTTACAGCTAGGGACCTAAGGGATGTTGCAAAGAACCTGAACTAATGCCTGCAGTGCACCATGTGAGGTGCCCTAACAGCACTACCCACCACGGGGGAACAAAAGTGACAAGGTTCAACAGCATGAGAGGATATGAAGCAACTACACACCCACTCACGTCCTATACATTTTCACTGTTTAATCACACTTATCCTTTTAAACAACGTCCATTCTGAATTGCGGACCATCAAATTTGGAAACTTTCAGCGACATGAATACTTAGAAAAACCTTCAACTTGACAAGCAGAGCAGATCATAACAAGATGTCCAACCTCAACAGAGCTGCTTATTCAGATGAACAAGTGGTAGCTCCACTCACCCGCCTACCACCAATTAACCCCCTCGTAACCAAGCCTCAACAAACACTTCCAGTTCATGGCATGAATACTCCACCAGTACTTGAAAGGCTATGAATTACAAAAAAATCTGAGTCTTAAAAGTTAAACAAGTGAACAACAACCACCCTCATACTCCATAATTTCAGCCACAGCTGCACCATTGTCAATAATTAAGCTAACACACTACTTGTGGCACCATCATCTCCAGTGGCTAGCTGGTTAGAATACTCCTTCATTCTAAACTTAGTTTAATAACGAAGGCATCTGTAAAACTATGGTTTGTCGTCACATTTAACTCAGTCATATACTTGGTCTCATAGCTTCTGTGGTCCTCCATATTAAAAATTAAAATTGCCCCTATTTAACAATATTAATAAAAGGACAGAGCATTCTCACAAAATAACATTTGTGCATTCCTACATATACTGATATATACTGTATATATATTTAAAACCTAACAAAGATAAAAAATAAATACTATAAAGTACTTGCATGACTGAACAGAATGTTTATTGCTCAAAGCAATCACAAGATCAAAAGATGTCTAACATTAACTCAACTGTTCTTCAAAAGTGACCAAAGACCAGACAAAACCTGTTGCCAGCCTTTTCATCAAATGGTAACACTGCCATGATTTTATACTAGCCTACTTATGCAAGTGTCATCCTTTGATTAAAGCATATGAACTGGCACATGGTTCAAGTGTTGTCTCGAAAACTACCAAGTGCTACTGAATAATCACAATACAAACACAGTCAAAAACCAAAAAAACAAGTTTCATCATCAAAAGTTCAAACAACAAAAGCTGGGAGAGTCCTAAAAGTTGTCTGTGCTCGACAGCAGCCACAAGCAAAGTGGAGTGGAGACAGACAGGTGGGTGGGGTGTCCCCCTGCCCACTGGTAGTTTACTACCGTGTCAATAAGTTTGACTGGCTGTTCAAGCTCCCGTTCACAAGTTAAAACCCAAGTAAAGAACGAAGGTTTGTATTTGCGTAGGAACAACTACCAAGTGCTACTGCAACTTGTGAAAAACAAAAGACACCACCCTACTTACAAACAAGTTACATTCCAGGAGGCCATTTGTATGCTGAATTGTTTGCAAGTTGGCTACTGTACTCTCAACACCTATTTAAGCACAATATGATATAAAATCAATACAGTGCTGTATGTTTTTTCATCCTACAACACAATACACTGTACATATAGTATATACTGTATGTACAGAATAGGCGCACAAAACAAAATCTGAACTTACGGGTGGCAAAGGGAGCACTCAGAACACCATTTTAATTTGCAATCCCATTTGTTTGTATCTCTGAATGTTTGTAAGTACGGTGGCATCTGTACTGTATAACAGTCTAGTGTAAACAGCAATAGGTCATACAATACTGTGATCTGAAAGGCAGAATATAAGTGAACAAATACGATTAATTTTCAAACAGCTACTCACCCAAGGGTACTTATGAAGCCCGAGACGCTGCCTTCCGCAAACAGGGAGACGATGTCCCCCATGTGGAGGATGGCAGCCGAGCCATGCAATTCGGGACCCATCTTGAACAAGAGGGCAGTGGGTGGATGGGCGTGATCTTTCCAAAGTCACTCACAGCCACCCCCAATCCACCAGTTCCACTCCACAGGAATCACTATATAGTACGCACTTCCATCACTAGGCTTCGGTGATAAATTTTCATTTTCCAACCACTCACTTTCACTACTTGCAGCCAATAGGGTAACGGACTGCCGTATGACTTAATAACCTACCTAGGAGGGAGGTGAAAGACACACTGGTGATAATTGTGCAAACCTACTTCTTTAAGCCTTGCGGTCCTTAAACAATTTTCTCCTAATCTACACACACATCACCCTGTTATTTACAGACCTTGACCTCAATCTTCTTTACCCAGAAAGTTGGCCTAGTTATGTACCATAAATGAATTTTAAAAATCTGAATCTCCACACTGTTGACTTGCAACTGATATCACACAAAATATGAACAAATGAATGTTTGATACTGTCACCAATACCTCAAGTTTCCTGACTGACCACACGACCAACAAAATAAAACCCTCTAGCAGTGACATAAGGCTCTGAATCGCCTTCCATCAAGTATCGTCAGGCACACTCCTTTGCTTATTCATTTTGTTTATGTTTATGTATCTATACTGTATATGGTATATATTTACTTAAAAAAATAATTAACCTACTTGTCAGTTTTGTTTTTGCGTCAACACTATACGTAACTAAAATCCATTTATTCTGGTCAAATCTATAGTGTTTAAATAAAATTATACAAATTTTTATGCGTTTTTATTTAGCTTGCCTTTCTGTATGGTTACTCAATCCAGGTGACGATACAACCTTACATGATCAGCAGATCAGCAGTGACCTCTAGTGACCCTACAGTGACCTCTCCCAGTATCTCAGGACTTGTATGAAGTGAATAACTCTACAGATTTTCATACCTTCTTTGACTCAGTAGGATAAGTTAATAACTCGAAAGACTTTTCAAACCTCCTTTGGCTCAACAGGATATTTTGTTAGATACAGTCATAAATCAGTTACAATTTCTGTGAAGACTAAAAAGTATAAAATAAAAAATAAAAATCTTTAAAGTATGTATTCATTAAAATGGAGAGAAAAGTAAAAAATAAATTTTTGAGACACCAGGATTTCCTTACAATTAATCATGACTATAAAAATAAAAGCGTGGCTGCAAAACATGGAAGGAAACGCTACAAGAACAAAAATACTCGCAGCATTTTCTTCTATGTCTGTTGCCCACCTATTATTTTTACAGTCATGATCAATTGTAAGGAAATCCTGGTGTCTCAAAAAATTTGTTCACCCTTTAATCCATTTTAATGAAAGCGTGTTTAAAATTTTTTAAAATTTTTTTATTCCTTTCTTTTGACATAAAGTCTTTATAAATTTCACAATTCAAGTTCACGCCTTATAGGCTAATCTATAAGTATGTTCCCTAACTTTATTCTGAATAAATTAGTAACCACCCGATTTAACAGAGAGAAAAGACCTCAAGTGGACTACAAAAATTATCTTCACACAATATCAAGACTGCGGTGAGCCACGGTACAGAAGATAACACACAGTCCAAGGTTTGAAAACCCCAGAAATGCCAAACCCAGTACAAAAAAGAAGGGTAGGCCCAAAGGGAAGGGAGTGGACCTTAACTCCTGAGGAAGTGATAGACTTTTTAAAAAAAAAGGTAGTAATATTTTACTCAAAATATCCATATGTACCGTGATGAGGCAACGAAACTGTCACGATATTAAAAACCCTTTAGCTTGCTTAGTCAATGTTAATGACAGTGTTTCACAGCATCAGCTCTTAAACATACCAACCTAGCCTAGAACTGATAAACAGATACAACTGGATATTAAGAGGTAGAATGTACCATACTTCTAATAACATGGTAAATTATTATGCAAGCTTCTAGCATCAACTCACTTTCCCTTGAAAAGACCTAATGACTTGCAAAACTCTTTCTGCAAGGCTGAATACCTAATGGCAGACCACGACAACAAAATTTTCTAGTAACAGATTCTGAAAACAAAGGAGAGACTTTAATAAGTTAGTTGCTCTCCATCATTTGTCCTTATCATCAGGAAGTCAAAAATTAAAAGCATAAAAACCTAAATACAGTACTGTGACCAACTTTTGATCAACACAACTGCTTTGCATTAACCAGACACTAGATGACTGCAAGAAATGTCAAGAATAAGGTAGTAATGGTATCAGCTAGTTCTATATACAGTACAGTATTCATATTTCTGACTATTGTAAATTACTGGCTGGTGTTAATTAAAAACAAAAGCATATACAGGTGAATGGATTAATTACATAATTACACCTTGCATACTGATGACACACAAGATTATGTGTTCAACTGACTTCTTAAAAAAATATACCTATTTTCATTAAAAATGTATCTGGATACTTGCCTACTGTTAAAAGATAGCTCACGTCTCCTCGCCTTACGGTGTGGAGATATAAGCTATCTTTAACAGTAGGTAAGATTCATCCTAAATAATTACTTTTATGTACTGGAGTCAACTCCTGGCCCTATTATACTACAGCCAGGTACTTCCTACATGTAAAGACTCAACTGAATACTAACAAAGTGTTAAGTTCTGGGTTTTATTTATTCCTAACAAATGCAAATGAAAGGGTAGACCAACAAAATGAACAATGCAACGACCTGCAATTTTACAGTGGTTAGCTGTCCAATAACTACTTTCTACTGCATTTCATGCCCGCAAAAATGTAGATGCTCCAATGTTTCAAGGACACGAGTAACAGATGCTACCTTCAACTGCTATACTTAAGCTATATGCATTCAAGTTAAAAGGCCAAATATACACTCTAAAATTTATTTCCCTAATGAGAAAGTTTTAACTATATACTGCACTTGCTAACCATATAATTAAGGTATCATAAGAAAATATAAATACTATATACTGTATACTGTATATATATGAGCACAGGATTGCCTTACATATCACAAACTTCTGCAAAATAAAAACAGTCAGAGAGTAAAAGCAGCAGCTTTTTGCAAGCGGCAACCAGAAATTCAAGGGGCCAAAAGCTAATTTAGTAAGATGTCCATTGCAAAAAGCAGCTATCAATGTTGCATTTTTCATCACAAAGTTTGAGTGAAAACCAACTGTATTTAGAAAGGTAAGCTTCTCAACTCATCTGAATAACACATGTGCTAAGCCATGCTTATAATTATACCAAGTAACATTTTAGTCGTACAGAGCATGTGTTTACTGGTGCATAGCAATGAAAGAATAACAACAGTGTGGCAGTCAACACTTACTACAGTATACAGCACAGTCCTATCATATAGTTAACATATCTTTTTGTACGACTGGTGTTATCACAAAAGATTTAGAGATGCCTCGTCATTAGCGTGACAAATGCTAATATTGATTTTATTCAAACTGTGTAAGCATTTATCAGGAATAAGCATCAAACACCATTAATAAAAACTCCAGAGAATAAAACATACATATTCAAAGGAGTGTCAAAGGAGTGAAAACCAAAACGAAAAAATTACGTAATAAAAAATACCCAAAAACAGAAATACTATACTGTAGTGTATATAGCCTACATGGATAAATAGCAATATACATCAGACTATGGCAACAGTGCATGACACTTTAGAGTGGTATTACAGCCTTTATGATAATGATGAGCATTAGCATCAATAACAATAAACCTACAACATACGGTATAAGATTCTGTACCTACAGAGGGACTAAGCATTAGCACACCATCATTGACAATAATTCTTTCCTATCACAGAGTAAGGTAAGCTACAGATTGTTATTGGTCTATTATAAGCAATATCCCCTACAAGGATTCAACGTTTGAGCTAAAAGCATATCTCATACAACAGAGAAGCTACAATATAAAATTCAACGGCATAATTAATACAGTACTTTTTGTACCTAGGAATGTTTATTTTTTATAGCAATGTTTCAATGAATCATACAAAAATTATTTTAACCTTTGAAATACTATAATACAAAATTTTTCCGTTATTAAGGGCAATGAAATGAGCAATCCACTCCCCTTCCCTAGCCCATGCCTGAAGAAAGGAAAAAGAAGTGGGCAGAAGTGGGCTGACCCCGGAGGAAAACTAGAGATATGCCTCTTTGAAGGATGGGAAGATAATTCAGAGAAAATGGAAGCCAGAAGAAATATTCTAAATCTTGGCAGTGGAAGAAAAAGACAGTGTTTGCACTGTGTAAGCAGATTATGGACTTCCAAAAGTGGTCTGACATTATTCAGAAGTATTCACACACACTTGTTTTAACAAGAAAAGCAATCTAACGTAGACTTCAAAATGCTAAGCTTCATGTAAGGCATACCCCTGGAAGGTTGAAGGTTGTATCACAAATGAGGAGGTAAAGGAGAAATGGGGTATACATATAATTAGTAACTGAATAAAAGATCATGGCATTCTAGTCAGAATGAGACTGGAGAAAATGAAATACTTCAAGAAATGCCAGATCTAGAAGAATCAAGGAGGCCCAAAAATAATACAGTGCACGGGTGAGAACTTAAGACAGCATGAGAATTCCAGCAGCAAGTGCTAGGGATGAGGAGAATGGAGAGATATGTCTTCATACAATGATACTGAAGACAGATAAACTAACTATACAACTATGATAGCCATTCTTGTTTGACTATTGTGGACACTAAGAGGAATAATACCCTATATTTAAAATCTACATCTAGGATGAAGTCAGCTGCAACTGCAACAGAAGAATTAGAGATAGATTTTAGTGTCCATCAAGGGTCAGTGCTGAAATCTTTGCAATTCATCATATCAAAGGAAGAATTATCAAAAGGAGGGCAGAAAAGGGTGACCATGGAGCTGCTTTGTGCAGATGACCTAGTGCTAACAGCAAAATCCGAGGGAGAAGTGTGGATATGATTAAACACTGGAAGAATGGACAGGACAGAACTTAAAACTGATGTCAGCAAAACAGAGCATCTGGTGAAGGGAATGGAAATGGAATATAAAATGCAAGTCAAATGCCAAGTGCTGGGACCTATGAGGTCATTCAACACTGAAATGGAAACTGACAGTAAAAAGGTTTTAATGGGAGTAAATAGATGTAAAAACCACAACTGCTCTATGAAACAATTGTTGGGAGAGGGTGAACAGTTAGGTGTAAAAAAGAGAATATGAACATACGTACATAATAAGGAATGAAAGTGGTTGCAGCTAGAGGATGAAGGGACATTGCAAAGAACCTCAAGTAATGCCTACAGTGCACCCCATGAAGTACACTTATGGAACTACCCCCAGGGGGTGATGAGAATGGAATCAGAGAAAAAGTTCATTATGGAAAGTGACCATACGCTTGTCGTGGGATAGGTGTGGAGGGGATGTACCCTCCAGTGTACTGAATGTAACACATGGTGTTACATGAAGTATTCATGATTACAAAATATACCCGGTACATGAAGTAAGACATTTTTTACTCCAAAAATGTATGACAACCAAATGGTGTTTAGAGGACTCATAACCCTGCTGTGATAGAAGAGCAGGTCTCGGATAAATTAGGGTATTTTGTTACCTTGGGGACACACTGGACTATCAAGCATGAGTTGAGAAAACTTTAAGAGAGAGTAGCTGCAGCTTGGCTGAAATGGAAGGAGCTTTATTACCGGTAAATAAAAATATCCCATTAGCAAAGTCTTACACTGGGTACGCATCGCCTGTACGTATACATAAAACACCAGGGCACTGACAAGGAAAATGGATTTTGAAAAGTATAATCCTGGAATGTTTAGGTTCATGGCTGATGCATGGTCAGGATATCATATTAAGAATGGAAAATTGGTGGATAGAAGAGAAGAGGTATTGATGGTCACAAAAGCAAATACAGAAGTAGCAGGATGAACGGATAAAAAGGTCCAAGAAAGCATAGGAAAAGGCGATACATGAAAACCTAGATCTGATATAAGTTCAAGCAGAAAGAGCAGAGAATACAGACTAGAGTGAAGAACTCATTTCATGTTTAACACCATAAAAGGATAAGCGGATGTAAAACGTGTTTTGTAATATGTACATTCCACTCCACTCCATTGCACAATATCACTCAATTGCAACATCATAAATATTAGGCTATATAACTCTACTGCAGTGCAACAAGTGTGCATGTTGCCATCTCTGCCTGAACAATTTCCAAAGTGAAAAGTAGTATACATACTATACTGCATTTACTTACTATTGTCAGTTGCCTCAACAAATCTTAAAATGATTTCCTACTTTGATTAACATGGGCAGATTGCAGCGCTTCATCTCCTAATTATGAAAACTTACATCAACTAAGAGCTCTTGTGATCTAATGCAGCAGTTTATTATTCAACTATAAGACAATTTACCAAGACCACCACGTCTGTATTTCTGAAATGGTATTACAACAGCCTGAAAATTGGAGCATGACAAAGTTAAAGATATTAGACAGATAAGCAGAAAGAGGCAAATGGACTCTGACAAAAAGTCTGGTAGAGGATAAGGCAGCTGGGGTCGAAGGTTGAAGGGAAGCACAAAAGAACTTCTAGGGTTGTACTGCCTACTGTCACATATGTACCCCTCTAAAAAACCCATTTCGAATCAAAGTGGAGTGAAAGCAATATGGAGAATAGTCGCACAGAGCCCTTCCCTAATTCTTTTTTTTTTTTTTTTGTCAGAGCTCTTTCAAAATTTCATATCTGCAGTTGTTGCTCTCATTGTGCTTATCTATGATGTGCTGTAATCTTTATTATTATTTTGGGGAGGGGGGGAGGGGCAACTTTCCAAACCAGGCTCCCTATTTGCCATCATACCATGCTCCCTTGGGCCTGCTCTCCCTCTACACATACCATTACAAGCCCTTTGTTTGCATATCTGTAATATAATTTGCAGTGTCTGTGTTTGTCATTTAAAGTATAGTTATACATATGAGCATGAATGAATAAGGACTGATAAAACAAAGATGTAAAAAACATATAGTTATTGAGGAATGGATGTCCGGGAACATGGCACTCGTATTATTTAAAACAACATCACAAGAAGCAAAACATTGCAAAAACTGGGAGATATCCCTAATCAGCACCATCCTCGCTTGTTTTTAGAGGGCTTCCTTCCTGTCACATTCTGTCTGCCTGTTTTGTCCCTTTTATTTGTTAGTTACCTTTTACAGGCTGCTTGAGTAACTTGTCCTACGTGTCATAACTGCTCTGAAATGGAGAGGTCTTTTGGTTTTTTTTTTGTAATGTCTCTAAGTCTTCACAGCCTTGGGACAACTTATTCAACAGCTGGGCCTCATGTATTTAAAGGCCCTTTATCAATATCTTTATGGCATTTTGACTCCAATGATCCGTATTTACCCGAGCTCCATCGTCTATTTATGCTTCATCAGCATATTTCTGTTACAGATCTTTTATTTATTTCAGCTTATTATTCTTTATCAATGATAATATGCATCAACACACATTAAAGTTCAATTTTACTTCAATATCCAGCAGGTAACTAAAGAATTTCCAAAAGGGATGGGCATGACCCTATCCCACAGCAATTACTCTTCATCAATCTGGCTGCTTTGCTAATCCCTCTAGCTTCTTCAGTAAATACTCTGGTAAACCCATAGGGACCTTAACAGTAGTCTAGTGTTTTAATTATTATAATTAAATTAGTTATCAACAAGCATTTTAACTTATCCATTTTCTAAGTAATTTTATGAGCGCTACAATTCTTAGGTGACAATGTCCTGTTTTATGATGACTACATTCCTTACATGATAATGCCTTACTTCAACAAATTCAACAATGACCTATTAAGGTTCAGCGTTTATCAATTAACACTCTCAAGCTCCTAACTGTCTTTACTATTTGTCCTTCTGTACTAGTTACAAAGTTACTGTTAATTGAGCTAACAAAATTTATTTCTGGTTTTGTTTATATTCTATTACTTTGCACTGTTTTATCTTTATTTTGTCTATTTTTCTCCATTTAATTCTCTATGTCCAACTCTTTAATATTTTAAAATTCAGTCATAAATTCAAGAAGACAAAACATTAAAAATAGCAGTGATACAGGACACCAGGTTTAAAAAACACTATGAACCTTATGCAACACACAAAAGCAAACAATTCATGCCATACCTTTAATCAGCAAACAGGTATTTGAATCTCAAAAATTTATTTAGAGTAGTTGCCTTTAAAAACATGTCACAAATTGCAACATTCTATAATGCATGTGAATCCAAGTGACTTTATAGTAAAAGAATTTATACAAATTATAATTGATGGTTACAGGCAAAATCAATGACAGATGTAGAGCACAGCACCCAGATTATGAAACAAGCTTGAGCAGAACCTACTGTACACTGAGGGCTCCAAAAACAAACTTGGAATTGAAACTAAAGTACATTTTCTGACATTATTTTTGTGTAGTAATAAGAGTACAGTATTTGTCATGACTTTCAATTATATTATGTTTAAATCTGAGAAACTGGTAACTGAATCATGAGAGAATTGTGAACAGGAGCCGGTAACTGAACCATGGCAGAATTGTGAACAGGAGCCATTTAAAACACATCTTTACAAGTCTCTACAACTAGCCTACACAAGAAAGCTGCCGTAAAGAGAATGGAATGTACAGCTTTTCTTGGGGGGGAATTATAAACTTATGTAGGAAGCCTAAATATTATTTGCCACAAAATCCAGTATATCTTAAGATTAATTTCCAGCATACCAAAAATGCAGTACTGTTTGGAATGATTAAGTATAGGAATGGTATTCTGATGTTTAAATTACATAACCTGCCATACGTTAACTAAATTGGATAAATGGGTAAATGTAAGGGCTAAACCCAAGGCACTAGGCCCAAAAAGGTCATTCAGCAGTACTAACTTTAGGCTTGGATATACAGTAATGCAAAATTTTCCTACACAGGCTTATTAATGATATAGCCTGACCACTGATATTTGTACTGCAATTATAACTACGCGGAATGAAATTATAATACATAGCCTATACATATACCACATGGGCGTAGATATATAAATATATATATATAAATATATATATCAACAAATTATGCCAGGCATACCCTATTAACAAATAAATGGGCACACCCTATACCCTGCATCAGACAGACTCAAGTCAGTCCCAAGCCTAAATGCAACAGAATGACTGATCGTAAAAATTGACGACGACGACGACTTGTCTGCAGACGCAGAATTAGCGAAAGCAACGAACTTCGACAGTAAAGCCTTACTGAACACAAATTGGGCGAGGCTCAAAAAAGACCATCTGTCGGGTGGCCTAAGCCTTTGCCGACTGTAAATACGGCTGCCTATGGTACCTTAAGGCCTATGCTAGTCTTCCTTGGGGTGCAATGCATTTTACGAGCATATTTCCCCGCCCTAGGGTGCCCACCTTCAATCATTTCATTTACAAAGCTAAAATACCCTTGGACTAAGTATAGAGATTATATTTTAAATGTAACTTTGGCCTCTAACGAAGATGTGAAGGAATAAATTATATTTGCTCAGTCGAAGCCTAAGCCAGGGCCAAAGTGCCCGACGGCCTGGAGGTCAACCTGCCTAACCTACTCTAGGCATAAACCTACACTTACAAAAGCTTTAGATATTAAGCTAAATACTAAAGGAAACGTACATTTCCGCCTAACAAATCAGATTAATAAGGATCTTTAATCCACAAATGGCGTCTAACATAAATCCCAATTCCAGCTCTGTTTAGGAAAACATCTCAAACCGTTCTCCACTTTGCACAGTCGGGTTGACAGACGGCACTTAAAAATCAACAAGTGTCAAAAACCTCCGCTTTAAAGCAACTCGCGACCTGAATAACCGCACGAGCACCGAGACGGGGACACAACGCGACACAGGTATCGTACACGTCGTAGAAATTGACGGGTTAAAGCACTAAATATCAACGGGAAATTTTAATTTCGACCGGACGAGCGACATACTCTCCCACAAGTCAGGGACACAACTGACAAGTCTCGTAGAGAATCGAGAAGGCGATATCGGCACGAGTGAGTGGGGTTTAGCGGTGTGTTCAGTCGCTGTTTTACCTCAACGTCTTACGTTGTCTGTTAGAACGTACTTAATTGCGTTCGATTCTGTTGGATCGTTCTCGTCGTTAACGCATTCGCTCCCATAAAGTGACCTGAAACTTTAAAATAAAATCACCATCAAATTTATAACATTATTTTATGTATATATGGACCACTTTTAAGAAGAACAGAAATAAAATTAAGTATAAGTGTCCATATCTACAAAACAACTTGTCGGCTACACCTTAGGACAAACAGCTCTAAAGGACGCTCTCTGCTTGACTACAGAATGAACGAAGACACTTACAGGTGACATTTGGCAACTGCAAGCAGTTGCGAATGTTGCCATACTAGAAGTATTTGCCACAATATCCTAAAACTCGGCTGAACTCATATTTTGCAGTTGTTTATTGTAGCACAGCATAAAAGAAGACAAGGATAATAAGCAAGTACGAACAAATAAACAGCAGATTAGCAATATTAACGGTTACGAGGACCAAAGTTTCTTTCTATAACCTATACGTAAGTTCAGCTGAACAGTAATGCAATACTCCAGTTTTGAAGAAAGATTTGATGCCGGCTCTGGGTCTCTCTCTGTTGCTACCTTTTTATTTACATCCGGGTGCCACTCTAGCAAGGCATATCTCCATGGCGCTGTGGGTCATTCAAATGGATGCTGTTGATTAAAATTCTGTTATGTTTACGAGCTCGATAGCGATGCTAAAACGTGAGATAATGAAGGATGTCCAGATAACATCAGCTCCACTCACAGATGGTCAAGTGCATCCCACCAAAGAAAAAAAATTTCAAATAGTTCTGAACTTTTCAAATTAGTTCTGTCTAAATAAGACATGGTAGCAAAAGAAAAAAATAAGGAAATGAAAAGCCAAAAGACATGGGAAAAAGACAAAAACCTGGAAAATTAAAGAAAATGAAACTTGAATATGCAAAGTACTCATGACGAGCAAAAGAAAAAAATCTTTACCTGAACTTTGGACGGTCTGGTAGAATGTCTTCGTATTTTGAGTTTCTTTTGCTTTATCTTTTCTTATTTATTTATTTATTATGCTAAATATGCATCATCCTTGCGAGTTATTGCCTGAATTTAATGGTGTATTCGTCGATGTAAGACTAAACCGATTATCTTTGCCTTAATTTAGAATTCTCTCAGAGAAAAAAATTTTTTAAGGTGTTAGTTTCTTTGCTTGAAGTCCACTCAAACACACTTTCCTTTATTATTATTATTATTATTATTATTATTATTATTATTATTATTATTATTATTATTATTATTATTATTTGAATCTTCTCTGTCATGTTTGTAAATCATAAAGTCCTATATCACATATCAGCATGGATTTTGATTTATGGGTATTGATTTATGGGTAAATGCTGACTTGACTGGTCCTACCGTCCAAGAGGGTTGTTCAAGACTACAGGTGTTCCAAGAATAAGATCTTCTGCTGACAAAAGGCCATCTTGATCTAAGATCAAGTGAATTGTCTTGTTTGTTGTCTATACGTCGAGGGGCCCACGGCATGTAGCTACTTACTTTCTTATTCTTTTTTTCTGTTCCTTCTGGAACTTTCCATTCACTTAGGCCTACCAGCTTTTTTAGTTTTGTCCATCTCCGAATTTTATCCTTCAAAATCAAAACCTCAGTTGTCTTAATAATGATAACAGACAAGTGATAAATGCGCCGAAGTTTCTTCGGCGCAATCGAGTTTTCTGTACAGCCGCTACATCGTATAATCAAGGCCACCGAAAATAGATCTATCTTTCGGGGGTCTCGGTATGATGCTGTATGAGCCCCGGCCCTTGAAACTTTAACCACGGCCAGATGGTGGCCTATCCTATATCGTTGCCAGACGCACGATTATGGCTAACTTTGACGTTAAATGAAATAATAACTACTAAGGCTAGAGGGCTGCGATTTGGTATGTTTGATGATTGAAGGGTGGATGATCAACATACCAATTTGGAGCCCTCTAGCCTCAGTAGTTCTTAAGATCTGAGGGCGGACAGAAAAAGTGCGGCAGAATAAAGTGCGGGCGGACAGACAAAGCCGTCACAATAGTTTTATTTTACAGAAACCCAAAACCAACTTTTCCTTAGGACTCAAAATTATCCATTTTTCACCGAGATATATTTCATTCAGCAGATATTACTTTAAATTCGAAAAGCAAAATCTGCTGGACGAATGTGTCACGATAGAAATAGATATTACTTCGAAAATTGCTCCCGGAAATAGAATTACAGTGTATAATAGCTCCTCGTTAACTGGCTATGTAACCCCCATAAGACCAATTCATGCTGACGCTTCCCACTCGTTTTATTTAATCTTCCTGCTTCTGTTTCTCCAGAATCTTACAGTATCCACCCTTCAGGAAGCACTTAGGGAGGTATGGTTATCACTTCTCTCCTATGGCACTATTGATCTGAGTATTAAGGGACAAATTAATGTCCAGCAACACATCTAGGTCTCGGACATTTAAGTTATTTTTCTTCCCCCCCCAAACATAAGTTCTGTCTGATCTTTATTTAGTTTTAGTTGCTTAAATATCATTCATTACTTAAAGCTGGTATTTCTTATTTGTTCCTTTCATATAGTTTATGGCGAAATAAACTTGGGTGTCATCTACAACTAGCATGAGGTTTATCCTATGTCCCTGTAGTACATTTGGCAATTCAGTCTTTTATATGCAATTAGGACCCAGCACACTTCCTTGGGGTACTCCTCTTCTCAGTGTTTCATAAGAAGAATATGAATTACTAATATGTACACATTATTTTCTGTTACATAAACTGTCTTTTAAATATTGGAAGGTTTAATTAGCAGTTCCTAAGACTGTAGACCATTTAGAAGTTCATGTAACTGAAAAAAACCCAGGTGTTTTATAAGATAAATGTGATTTTCCAGTCAGTACTCAATATTCTGTCACACAGGTAGTCTTTTAATTACTTTATAAGGCGTCATCAACAATCCTAATGAACTTCTAGAACTTTTACAAGTTCCTGAACAACTGCATCACAAGCCGGACTAAGATGGAGTAAGACTGAGATAACATATATGTGTATTCATCCATCATTTCCAACAGACCGTTAACTACAGACTATACAGAATTTACCCTTTCCAGGTGAACGATTAGTTGTTCATTAAGAACATGCTCTAGCATTTTTCATATTGGCAATAGATCTGTGTGAACTTGAGTTGGATAGTCTAAACTTTCTAGAGCACCTTTCAAAATAGGCTTAATAATAGTCACTTTCTCAGATTAGGGGACTTGGTCTCAGAAATACTGGCATTTATACCAATCATCTTTCTATTAGTAAGACCAAATGTAAGGGCACACAGAAACTCGTTAGTGTTAGACCAGGGGGACTTCCAACAGGTGTGGGTTAGAAGTTAATTTATTCTTGACTGAAGATAAACACGTGGGAAATGTGTCTGTAATTAGTTTTTCATGTTTACTCCACCATCTCATCACCTCCATCATCTATGTTTACTCTGGAGCCCATTTCTTGGTGGATAACAACAACAACAATAATAATAATAATAATAATAATAATAATAATAATAATAATAATAATAATAATAATAATAATAATAATAATAATAATAATAATAATAATAATGTAAAGGGAGGAGACCCTCTCTTAACAAGTTCTGTTCAAAAGAATACCTGCAACAGCCGAATTGATTTTTATTATATATTTTCATATATTCTACTGGTTCTCTATTTCCGTTACCGGTGATTAGTAAAGCTTAGACAACAATTCTGACCGAAATACGAATGTGAAATCGAATCGACTGACGCAACTATTCCTTTCAACGGAATTATAGTGATAGGAGCGAGAGGAGAAGGTGAGCCGGTACAAAGGTAACAGCGCCCAATGACGTCACCGAAGGCGAGGTCGCGATTTGATTTTCAAAACAACAACAAACCGCCAAAATGGTGATTCAAGGAGCGCAAATGCGCGACACGGTGGACTTACTGACGAAATTCTCCGTCGACAGACTAGACAACAGGTGGATTAAAGTAGTGATTGATGGGGATTTCACCGAAGTTGAGGATTTACCGGCGGAATTCGAGGATTTCCACTCCGACACCAACTTCAAAGAGCTGTTCGATGCCGCCATCGAATCCTTACGACGTTACGTCGACAGTGTAGCTACCGACGCAGCGGACGACGAAGAGCAGAGGCTGTCAGCGGCCGGTGTTTCGGGTAGTCGGGATATTTCGAGTCCAAATGGCCCACAGGAGAACGGGAGCAGTGAACTGCAGGCGGGTTTCTGGGTGGCGTTGTCGGAGAACCTCAGCGTCAAGGGCCTGAAAGCGTTCCTCTTTTACTTCCTGCACAGGGGCCAGAGGTACAATGCCAAGGAAGACGACAGAGAGTGTTCCTTGAAAGCCTCCAGTATTTACTTCCTGCTCCTGTGCGTCCCCGGCAGCAACGCCTTCAGGGTCTTCCACTCGGTGCTCTACACGAAATCCATCGAGGTGTTCAAGTTGTCGTCCAAGTTGAAGGTTGGGGCGTCCGGGTCGGCGCAGAGGGGCCGCCCGTCAGGGGGCCGGGGAAGCCACGGCAGGAAGTCGCACGACGAACTCTCCACTCAAGGTGACGACGATGAGGAGGAGGGGGAGGAGGCGCAGGCAGCGGTGTTGTCACAGGCTGAGGCGACAAAGTTGATCAGGTCGCTGAATATTCTTTTCAATGACTTTTTCAGGCTGACCAAAAGGTTCTCCTTGAAGCATTCGGCCGAGTGCCTCGACGAAACCGTCAGCGTCTTGATAGAAGTGTCGCGATGCGAAACGCAAGATGCCCAGGGCATTTTCCTCAGTCGCCACAGCCCGTCCACCGTCACGGCCTTATCGCACAACGCATACGTTGCTCTCCAGTGTGTGTGTAACCCTATTCATGGGAAGTTGAGCAAAATTGTCATCCTCATCATGAAACATATCATGCACAATATCCTTATGGTCGCTCGAGGTAGCTCGGACGCGTCGCCTCGAGCTTTGGGTGTTATTAGGGATCATTCCCAGATTTTTGTCAAGTATATTTTAACACAAGTGAAAGAAGAAGCTCACGAAGGAGTTTATATCCTCATCCAACACATCTGTATCCGTGTCCCAGACAGAGCAGAATTTCGTCAGAAGACGGCTCAGTCTGTGGTTGAGATATTGCGTTACCTTCCCATCCAGCTGTATACGCGGCTTGTGAAGTGGTTCTTTAAATTTTCCCATAATGAAAAGGCAGGCCACAGATTGTTTATGCTGGAAGTTATATCCAAGATGCTAGATGAAAAGGAGAGAGTGGAGGAGGGCAGAGAAACTCCGGTGGTGCAGCATCCTGCCAGAAGGGAAAGGAAAGCGGTTTCGGCAGACTCCTCAGACTCTTCCAGTGACAGTGACAGTGACTGTGGGGTGCAAAGAAACGAAGACAGCACCTTCTTGAAGGTCAACGTGGATCATCCTGTTGAAGCTCCTCCAGATCGCAATGTTCTGTCCCACAAGTTTCTCTTGGGCATCATTTTCTCCAGGTGCCGCGACAGCGGGGCGACAGTTCGTGCAAAAGCTTTAGCTCTGCTGGCAGAGTGCACCTATTCAAAGAATCCAACCATCATTTTGGCAATGAAGCAGATTTTCTTTCAGAATCGCCCCTTGATGTTCACGACACCTCACATCGATCAGAATAACATCAACATCGAGTCGCCATTAGAGCAGGAAGGGGAGGAAAACCTTGACTTGCCAAACGCAGCTATGATGGTCTCCATGCTCCATCGGCGTGCGCTTGATGACAAAGCGATTGTACGCAGGTCTGCTTTGCAGGTGTTGGAGAATTTGATGAAGCTGGACAAAGAATTGCTAACTGTCAAGAATTTAGAGGTTTGTATTGTATTATGGGTAAAATTTGAAGCTACTACCGCGGCCTGGTTCCCGAAATATTTACCGTCATTTGTCCATATTGTTTTATGTTTTACATTCATCCCCAAGGGGCTGGTACTAAACATGGTGCCCATTTTGCACATAAACTGGAAGTTGCCAAATCTAGAAGGGTGTGGTAGTAGTTTAAAGTTCTACTGTATTATGTATATGCATACTATATGATTTGCAGTACTATTTAAAGTTACACTGATCTGTTAGCGATTTGGTTACCTCACTTTTTGCATAGGCTGTGGCACTCGCTACAAGCCTCGAATCCAGATGAATAGCCTGATGAATGAGGATGTACTCTGTCTCCTTAGTGAGATTCATACCAGCACATGGTAGGGTAATTTTTCGGAAGACTCCAGCCAGCCGTTTTTGCATGGAAAACCAAATTTTCTGGTAGTTTTTTTGTTGTTTAGTTGTGCTCTGATGATGATATCTCGCGCAAATGTATAGTTTGCCCCCTTACTCTATATGTATGCAAAAGGAATGGGTAGTCTCGAGTACGCCGCGGCAAAACGGCGCTTCGCGCCTTATTTGCATTTTTTAAAGATTGTCGCAGGCACGTATATATGGCAAGTGGTAATATTGCGCTGCGCGTGCCTGCCACAGGGGTCACAGGACATTAGCAATTAGGCATTGCATTAAAAAATGACACTTCTAGACTAGATTTTGTTTCCTTACCTTACTACTCGGAGTCTGATGTTTCAGCAACACCACCAGGGTGAACGTAGAACACAATCCTTGCCACACTTGGGACACTTCACCTTCTTTGGAAGAACGCCGTGATCTATGAAAAATTGTACAGATTCGTCATTTTTCTTAAAAAACCGGCTAATAGCCTCATATTCAGTTACAGCACAACCGTCACAATTGGAAGCCATGGCTACACTAACTTGGTTTTCAGTCTGAACCGGCTTTTTTCCAACGACATCCTTGGAAACACGAAAGAAAAGTACTGTATAAAAAATATCTGAATTCTGATTGGACGATTCAAAATTCAACTCCAGTAGGTCAGCACAGATAAGGAACAACTGAGGGGAACGCATGCGCAAACGGGTTGTCGTCGTAAAACACACCAACTGAAGTCCAGCAAAAAGCAGGTGCCAATAGTAATGCTTTTACTACAGCTACTGTATTCTAATTGAAGAATCTTGTTTAGTGGGTGGAGTCATTGCGCATGTAGGCGAAAATTGTCAAAATGCGCATTTATCAGGAGTGAAAACAAACATACGAACGTAACAAGAGCTACCCATCTTAATAGTGAAAGCATAAACAATGGACTTAGAAAAAACTCGCAACTTATGTAAGTTTAGTATTTTTTTTCTCTGTTATTAATCATTTGCGAAGATAATGCGTAGAGAAGAAGTTTGTAGTTTTTATGTCTTTTATTCAAGAAAAATATAAATTTTAATGTAGAAGGTGGCTGGAGTCTAACGAAAAATAACCCATGGTAGTGAGACTACCATTTGGCCCACTATGCCTCTTTAGTGGTAGTCTCACCCCTAGCATGAGTAGGAAAGTGTCCTAGCGCCTGGCTTGACAGCCTAAATCTTATGAGACCAAATTATCTTCATTTCATAATTGGATTCGAGACCTGCAGTGATAAGGGCCGCTGTGACTATTAAAAATGTTTTTATAATAAGTGACAGTGATGGTAGATTCTATACACTCATGCTGTACGATGTTAATGAGTTATAAGACCGTGTCTACGTAGGGATTTGGCTTACACTTTGCCTTGTAAAGCACACGCTGACAGAGTTAATTATTATTGCTTGATCAGTTAGATTACCAAGCTGCACAATTTTTTTTTAATTTCTCTTCTATTTAAGTCACTTACACAACTGGAAAAATTGCAAAAACTTTGTTGCCCTTCAGTTTTTACCTTTTATGTAGGAACAAATCCTTCAGGCAAGCTAACTCATTTAGTGTTTTGAAATATCATTGCAAACTGTAAGAAGCAATTTACTATGTCAGTCGTGATTGTGCTTGAAGGGTAATCCTGTTACAATTATAGTTAATAGTGGTTCTTTTTCATAAAGTACTGTACTTGGTTTTAGGTGTCAGTTATGAATGATTTTGGTATAATTTTAGTGTAGGTTCAGTGAGAAAAATAAAACATAACTTTTGACTATTTCTATATTTCTATAAGTAATATGCTTAATGCTAAATACATTCTCTTCAGTGTGACTCCTTTTGCAGATGAATAGTCAGTGATAATTTGCATGATGCAGAAATGTTATCTTTTGTTACTGTTGAGACATTGCCATATTTATCATAGAGCACTTTTCAGGTTTTGTTCACAAACAGTTACTAGAATGAGTTATTGAACTTTCTTATTGTTCTGACACGATATACAAACCATCGGTCCTTTACATTAGGAATTACTTTCAGCATAGGCAGTAACTACCGCCAGGTAGGCGGGAATACCCGCCTGCCCAGATGTAAACACTCCAGTTTGCTTTCGGCCGTCATGCATTGCAGACGTGGTTTCGGATCTCTCTGCCTGACTGTCGTTAAGCTCTTATTATCCCGGTGGGATCTTTCTGTATTTTTGTGTATATATTACGTGTGTTTGATATTTATTAATACAAACATACAATTTGTGATAATCTTGCATAAGCCGCCATTTCTCTGCGCTGTGTCTTGGGTTTGACGGCCAAGGGCGTATTAGAGAAGCGTAACCGAGTGGTAATGCTTCTCTTCCAGTTGCCCTTTATTTAGATACTGAGGGCATTCCCCTGTGCAATCAGAGATATATTGGGATGTAATATCTTCTCTCCCCTTCATTGATCGGGACATAAGAGTTCGCTTCTCATCCTGGGCTCCCGCCCTCCGTGTACAAGGGCATGACTTCTTCCTTCCTACTTGTGCTGAGTGTTGTTTTCACCGTCTGCACTTAGAGAGTTGTGGGGCGGGTGGGAGGTTGTGGGCGTCGTCTGTAAGTTATGCTTCCATGGTGCCCATGGTGGCCTCCCCTCCATCCTCCTCTTTCCCCATAGGTTCTTCCTTATCTCTCTTTCAGTAGAGATCTCTCTCCTTTGCCCTCTTCGCTCGCCCGTCAGGTGAAGACTTGGGGGCGGGGGGCCAGTTGGGCGACCTCTTCTAGAGTACCTCTTCTCGCTGCATAGGGAAGTTCCCCTCTTAGTGAGAGGAGTGTCCCTCTACTAATCATCTTTGCTTTTTCTTTCAGGTTGACAGTGAGCATTGCAGACGCAGCAGTAGTTGGCTGGATATCTCAGGGGATATCTTGCATGATGGAGTCCCAACATTCATTCGTCGCTTCGGAACCGACCACAGTACCTGGTTGGAATGACAGTTCCACGTCAGGATTGTTCCGACACTGTTCCTGCCGATGTGGATCGATCGTTGTCATTGCTGGCCTTCATGTATGCCGTAGCACTGCCTGTGGCGTATCTGTGGTCCATCTGCTCCTGCTGTTTCCTGTGTTGTGCTGCTGTTGACTTGACGACAGTCTCTGGGGAGCTCTTCCTGGTCTCCTGCTGCAGCCGCCCTGATCGTTCCTGTCGCTGCTGGTGACTTTCATGTGACCTTCCTGGCCGTTGCTGTAGCTCCTGCCTTCCGAACCACTTCCGTAGCTCCTGCATCGGCTGTCCTGATCGTGCCTGTTGCTTCTCCTGGTGGTCGTGTCCTGGGCCGCTTCTGTTGTGTTCCTGCCTAGCTGGGCTGGAGGTTACGATGTGTCTCCACCAGCCTGTAGAAGATGTCGGAGTGAAGGTGAAGGAAGTCGCCCTGTGGAAGTAGACGCCGTCTTCTTCAACTTATCTTTGATTTCGTCTTCTGCTGCCTCTTCCCTTCCTCTCCTGAGGTCCAAGGGCGTCCCAGAATCTGGACAGACCTTTGTCAGCTGAAGGAGAGGAAGGCTGCTTCTTTACCCTTGATACCCTTGAACGTCTAGGGACTGCCTCCTTCCGAGGAGGCAGTGGGCCTCTCGTTGGCTCTTCCCAACCTTCGGGTTAAGAAACCAATTGGCATACCCCTGGGTTTTGCGTTTTGGGAGCCGCGGATGCGCAGACCTCGGTTTGCGATCCCATTCCCAGTCCTAGAGGTTCCGCCTCTAAGACGGGGGCTGCTTCGTGCACTCGCTCGTGAGGCGCTCCGAGTGCTTGAGATTCTATGGAATATCGAGTATCCCGATCTGGTCTGGAGAGTACTTTCCCCAGCCCAGTTCGGGAGCAGTGCGAGAGAAAGGGCCGAGGCAGCCAGGTGTCTGAGCTCTTCCTGCCAGCACCACAAGTGCTCCCTGAGTGCTTACCAGTGCTCGGTCGGGTTCCCAGTCTGGTGTCTCGATCCTATCGGTTCAAACACCAGAAGAAGCAGGGAAGAGATTCCCTTCGGGAGTCCTGCGGGACTTCTAAGGGACTGACTCTTCTGGGAGACAAGTTTCTCTCATTGGCTGTTCCCACCCTCAGGCAGGAATTGATTCACATTCTCCTGTGGGATCTGGCGTTTCGGGAGCCACGAGAGCGCAGCCTCTCGAGGCTGCACCCTCGTTGCCAGTCTTGGAAGTCTGCGTTAAGACTGGTTCCGTGCCTGGCTCTTTTCGATTTCTTAGGAAAACAAAAGCAGCCGCTCCCGAGTTTTAGGAGTCTCGTGGGTCGCTCGAATTCTATGAATCGCAAGCGCTTTCCTGACGAGAGGCACAGGACAAGAGAAAGTGCCAAGACACCCAGGTGTCTGGGTACTGAGATGCCAGGTGTCTCCATACTGCCTGCCAGCTGCTTTGGTTGCTTGGCCGGGTTTCATCCTCGTGTCTGGAAACTTAGGATTCAAGCATGCAGGATAGCAGACACAGAATTCCCCTTTGAACCTTCTTCTCAAAGGGCCTCGGCCTTGAAGGAGTTTAGAGTTCGGGAAACTAGCGCTAGTTCATGTCAGACGAGTTCTGCCCTGTCCAGTGTCGCACTTGCGGGACTGGCCCGGCTCAGCTCGGCTCACCCCACCTGCCTCCCAGTCCACTGCATACCACCTAGTCGGTATAGAGGGATGAATAAATTTGTTTTTATTTAGCATTTCCCAACGTTTTGTGAGAGAGAGAGAGAGAGAGAGAGAGAGAGAGAGAGAGTGTAATTGTCGTAAGTGAGTGCTTCGGTTGTTGGAAGAGGGATGAGGTCGTTAGTTTGTTTACGGCGCTGTCTGTCTGTGGGATATGTGAAGGATTTTTCGGTTTTAGAGGGAGTCTTTAGTCAGAGCTAGTGCCGGTCAGTGGTTCTTGTGTGGGACAGTTTTTGTCGTATGCTTTTCTGGGAGTTGTTGGTCTTCTTGTTGGTGTGCTGTTTATTTGTGTGTGTTCCATTTTTTTTTGTATTTCCTTGTTGTTTGTGGTTGTTACGGCGGCCTTTATCCATCTCCAGGAACCGAAGATCAGGGTGAGTGTTGTTTGTTGTTTTGTTTGTGGGTTTGAATTCCGCCACATAAATTTGGCGCCCAACGTGGGGCTGTTGTATAATAGCCGTTAGGATTGTTTGTGGTGGGTAGAGTGAGAGTAAGAGGTCAGGATGAGTGAGATAGAGAAACTGAGAGAGGAACTCCGAGTGGCTAGGGAACTCCAGGGTAGGCTGGAGGAGGAGAATGGGAGGCTGAGGAGTGAGAATGAGGAGTTGAGGAGTCAGTTGGAGGAGATGGGGGGAATGCTAAGAAGTGCAAAAGAAGAAATGAAAGGGGAGATGAAAGAGTCAGAAAAGAGAATGGAAGAGAGGGTGGATAAAAAGTTGGAGGGAATGATGAAAGGTGTGGAAGAAATGGTGAAAGGTATGTTCAAGGGTGTTTTTGGAGAAGGGGCTGTTGGAGGCAGGTTCTCTGGAACGTGTGAAGGGGCAAGAGAGAAAGAAAAGGAGGAAGAAGTGAATGGAAGCGTGAGTGATGAAAGTGATATGGGAGTAGGAAGTAAGAAACGAGGAATGAGAGGCAGGGTAAGGAAAAGGGGAATGAAAAGCAAGGGAATGAACAGAGGGAAAGTAAGGATAAGTCAGGGGAAGAAAAAGGGAAGAAGGGAAAGGGAAAGGAAACTGGTAAGAAGGGTAAGGAAGTGGGAAAGGCCGGAAAGAAGGGAGAGGGTGAAGGCAGTAGTGATAGTGAGGTGGATGAAGGCGAGTGGATAAAAGTGGATAAAAAGAGGGGGAAGAAGAGTGTAATGAGTAAGATGAATGTAAGTGCGGAAGTGGACTCTTTGTATTCGGAAGAGGGTATGAAAGGACAGAGTGAAAGTAGCGAAAGTGAGAGTGAAAGTGAGAAAGAAGTGAGAAAGGCTATGTATGTGAGGGAGGTACCCGGTGTGAAAAGTATAATGAGTATGGAAGTAGGGATGTGCATGATTTCTTTAGGGAGTATGAAAGGTTTTGTCAGGATAAGTATGGGGAAAGTAAGAGAGTGTGGGCACGAGAATTAGGAGAATATTTGACTGGGTTTTGCTTGATATGTATAGGGTTATTATGAGTGTGGGGATGTTGAGTATGACAAGGTGAAAGCTAGACTAGTTGAGCAAGCGAGGCGTATGAAAGCGAGTGTTAAGTATAAGAGGAAGAATGAATTTGATGAGGCAAAAATGAAAGCTGGGGAAACCTTGTCACTGTATGCTTGTAGGCTGGAGACGTTGGCAAGGAAGAAGTTTGGGGATGATGGGATAGATGAATGTAAGGAGTTAGTACGGAAGTTGTTAGGGACAGTGCCAGATGGAGTTAGAGAATTTGTGAACTTGAAGCGGAAGGAGAAGAAAAGATGGACGAATGAAAGGTTGACTTGGGGAGAAATTTTGGAAATTGTAGAAGATTATGAGCTTGACAGGGTTATAAAAGAGAGCAGAAGTGTAAGTGTAAGGGCTGGGGTAGATGAGAGGGTACCAGAGTTCGGAAGCTTTAGGGATGCAGTGTTGAGGGGCCCAATGAGAATGGCCGATAGTGTAATAGATAGGAGTGTAAGAGCAAGTAATGTGGAGGTGCCTGGGAGGATGAATGATGGGTTTGTAAGGGAACAACGGGTTGGACGGGTTAGGGATAGTAGTGTACAAAGGGGAAGGTCGGTGAGTGGAAGTCGAGCGAAGTGTTTTAAATGTGGAAAGGAAGGACATACAAAGAATGAGTGTAGGTGGGCTTTAGGAGCGTGTTTCTGTGTGGGCAATCGGGACATTTGGTAAGGGAGTGTACGAAAGATAGGGGGGTTAAATGCTACAGGTGCGGACAGGTGGGTCATATTGCTAATGGTTGTAGGGGTACCCGAGTGAATGTAATATGTGGCAACTGTGGTAAGAATGGGCATTATGCGAGAATGTGTTCAGAACCGAGAGCGAAGTGTGACGAATGTGGAATGGAAGGGCATGTATCAAGTGTATGTAGACGAAAGAGGGTGACTGTGACAGCGAATTCGGGAAACTGAGTGTGAAGGGGGTTCAAATGGGTGGATCCTCCAGGATGCAAGCGGTGCGTGTGATGCATGTACGTGAGGGGTTGTTGCATGAGGGAGGTTTTGCTGGAAAGACTGACGAGTGCATGAGTGTGCAAGTGTGTTGTAAGGGAGTAAGATTGATTGCCTTAGTAGATACCGGGTGTAGTATGAATGTCATATTTAAGAATGGATGTGAGAAATTGAGGAATATGTGTGAGATTAGGAACTGTCAGGGGGAAGTAAGAGGGATTGGAAATTTAGGGGTAGCAGTGGTTGGAAGAGTGTGTGAATGGTTAGAAATTGGGGATGTAGCGATTACGTGTGCGGACTGTCAGAAGGGTAAGTATCAAAGTGTGCATGCGAATCCACCTGTGTTGCGATTGCAGATGAAAGAGTTATTTGAGATGGTTGTGATTGATTGTGTGTCGTTGCCTGTGACTGCTAGAGGACATGTGGGAATGGTTGTAATGGTAGATCATTTGAGTAAGTTTGCATATGCGGTAGCGATTCGGAACAAAAAGAGTGAGACTGTGGCGAGAATGGTGGGTCAAGTGATGTTGCCAATGTGTGTGTGCAAGCCGACGCGAATGTTGAGTGACAATGGGCCTGAATTTGTTGGATGGGAGTTTGAGCAAATGTTGCGTGATTGGGGCATAGAACATGTGTACTCTCGCTGTATATGCCCAGTGCGAATGGATTGGCGGAACGAACGGTGAGAACGTTGACAGAGATATTACGTATGATGAGTGAATGTGATAATGATTGGGATGTAAGCGTTGGGCGAAAGGTATACAACGCCACCGTGCATAAGGGTATTGGTATGTCTCCGTGTAAATATGTGTTAAATTTTGAAAAGATAGTGAGACCGAGATTGGGTCTATCTGAGAATGATAGGGAGGTATGGAAGAAGGCGCATGAAAGGTTTGAAAGTTACAAGGTGGGCGAGAAAGTGTTGAAAGAAGTAATCGAGAAAGGGCGGTTGAATGTAAATAAAGTGCGTGAAAAATTTGAGGGTCCGTATGAAGTGTTGGAAGTTGGTCCCAGTGGGCTTAGTTATGTTGTAGGGGAAGTATGTGTAGATGGTAGTGTGAGAGAAATGCGAGCGCATCACAACCAATTGTGTAGATGGAAGGATGTACCGGAATATGTGAGAGAGAATGGGGTGTATAAATGGTTGAAATCGAATGTGGGTGAACCAAGTATGCATGAGAGCTTGTGTATGGAGGATCAGCAATTTGTTTTGATAGAGTATGGTAAAAACGTAAGAAAGGGAAGAACGTAAGTAAACTGAATGGTCGTAAGTTGTGTGATAGGGGTGTGAGTGCCAAAGTGGAAATGAGTGATAAAGCGTGTAATACGGATGAATGGGATGGTATGGATAGAACGTATAGCATATGTGGGTTTGATATAACTGAGTTGACTGAACGTGTAGGGGTTAGTGAACGGTTGGAGGTGAGCGAAAGTGTAAGAATAAGAGAGCGTAGCAGTAATATACGAGTGATTGAGAGCATGAATGAATCGTTGCAAGAATTGGAAAGGTCAATGAGCGAATGGGATGGGTTAGTTGAAGAATTGGGGAGGTATTTGGGAACGAGTTAGAGGGTATAGATGAGATTGTGGATGAAATTGAGAGTGGTAATAGTGAAGAAGATAGCGTGAATCTGAGAGAGAATGGAGGAGAAGATGTGAGTTTGAATGTTGCTAGAAGAGAGAGTGATTCTGAGAGAATGATTGCGTGCCCGCGAACGCGCGATCTAGAGGACCTGCTAGTGAGCATCCGTGGGTGTTGCGTGAAGGCGATTTGAAAGAGGTGTGAAAGGTGTTGGTTGGGAAATGCTAAAAAGGGGAGAAATATAGAGGATGAATAAATTTGTTTTTATTTAGCATTTCCCAACGTTTTGTGAGAGAGAGAGAGAGAGAGAGAGAGAGAGAGTGTGTAATTGTCGTAAGTGAGTGCTTGGTTGTTGGAAGAGGGATGAGGTCGTTAGTTTGTTTACGGCGCTGTCTGTCTGTGGGATATGTGAAGGATTTTTCGGTTTTAGAGGGAGTCTTTAGTCAGAGCTAGTGCCGGTCAGTGGTTCTTGTGTGGGACAGTTTTTGTCGTATGCTTTTCTGGGAGTTGTTGGTCTTCTTGTTGGTGTGCTGTTTATTTGTGTGTGTTCCATTTTTTTTTTGTATTTCCTTGTTGTTTGTGGTTGTTTGCGGTTGTGGTTGTTACGGCGGCCTTTATCCATCTCCAGCAACCGAAGATTAGGGTGAGTGTTGTTTGTTGTTTTGTTTGTGGGTTTGAATTCCGCCACATCGGATCACGTTCGCGTGATTGGCTCGGTTCGGTGCGTCTCGTCTCGGCCCCACTCAGTTTTTCCGAATCGGGTTCTCGGGTCTGTTTGAGTGAACTTTCTGCTTTTTCCAGGAAAGCGCATTGCCATGGCACAAGCGCTCTCCTTCCCCCGTGTGGCAGTAATCTCCTTCGTTTGATTATCGCTCACGGTCCGCCTCTCCTGCTGGTCTTACTGGCAGGACAGGTAGGGGTACTCTTTCTCCTCACCTGTTCTCTTTCCCTCACGGTTGTTCCGAGAGGCGCGAGATGGACAGAGAGAGCTCCGACGAACTTATCTTTGGAGTTCGGCTGCCTGGCGTGCTTTGGCTGTCGGTCCCCCGAATCTCTCGTAGTACAACCAGGTAGCCGAGGAGGGTTTCATGGGGATCTGTCAAGGCCTCCTTCCAAGGGGAGAGGTAGAGGAGTTTCACGCTTCGGAAACAGCAAGGGTCTTCCTCTTCAAGTTGCAATCACCCTCGTTTTTTCGGAGAACTTCGTGCCGATTCGTTGACGTGAGGATCCCCGGGACAGGACCGCTACTCCCCAATGATTAATCTTCATCACTCACAACCCTTGCAGTTCCCGAGGGGCCGAGAGTGTCGGGGACCGCGTCTTTCTTGACCAGATGAATTCTTTTCTCAGAGGAGTTCATTCAGGTCGAGACACCAAGCTTCTCCTGTGCCTCAGCAGAATATGAATTCTTCTTGCCTCGGAGGTTCTTGCCGACTGCAGTTCTGTGGGCAATTCTGGTGCTAGAAGAAGGACTTTGTCCAATTCAGATCTCCGGTTTCGTAAGTCCCGAGTTGGCTCGACCCTTAGGAACAAACCTTTACTTGGTTCTGCCTTTCTCTTTCAGAGATTTGCTAGATACCTCGGTAATTAAGGTACGTACCAGGGCACTGCCTTGTCCTTTGGACAGTGGCCAAGACCTTTGGGTCTTAGTCATCCTGACTCGACCTTGAGTTCAAGCCAGCCCCCTCAACTCCTAAGAAGTCCCAGGCTTTGGAGGAAGATTGCGGAACACATAGCCCTCTTCTTCCCCTCTAGGAAAGTGCACATAACTGTGTCTCTTTCCACCCTCTTTTCCATAAGAGAGGAAGAAGTATTGACCGGGAAGAAGTTCTCCTACTGTTGATGCCTGGAAGAACTGATACTTATCGAGTCTGGAGCTGGCAGCGACATTGCCGAGACCTGGGAGTGGATTCCTTCAGGAGAAGTATCTATTTCCCTTAGGTCTTGGCAATTCTTTTCATCGAACTTTGATCCCGCTTCCTCTCCCGTGCTCCCTGTTCGGGAAATGCTAGCCAGGCCAGAGCTAATTGTCTCGGTATCCTGTCATCTTGCAGAAGCTTCCCCATGGTGGAGAATGGAGGTCTGCTTCCATTCCTCCATCCTTTCCTCTTCAAGGTATGAGGAAAGAGTTAGGTTAATACTTGATTGAAGAAACCTTCGAATATGCTTGCATATTCCCCTCACATTGTGTGTCTATGTTTGGATTAACCGATCGAGGAACAGGTGCGCACCTGTAAGATTTTGTCTTGAAGATGTTTGTGACCAAGACGATTAGTACCTTCTCATCACCATCCTGGGCTCAGGGGAGCCTTTTGGCCATCAGAGAATTCATGATGAGTTTTGTGACTCTCAGTGGTTTCGTTGAACAACAAAACCACAGTAGTGGCATTTGTCAACAAACAAGAGGTAATAATTTTTTCTTCCTGTTTCATATGTCGACATTTGCAGGTACTCGAGTGTTCTATAGTGCACTTGACAGCTCAATTAACCAGATGCATTCCCAGTGGGGGTGTATTGGTAGGCGAGCTTGGCCTCGGGTTTGAGTGATCGGGACGGAATGTGCTGCTCACTCTTTTCTTCACAGAGATTCATGAAGAGATTGCTCGACTGAGAAATCCGTACTGTCTTTCTGTGGCCTCTCTGGACAACAAGTCAGTAGTTTTTCTCGCTCCTTCATACCAGACCAGGGGCTGCTACGGTGAGGCATGCTTTCTTTTTTGGGGGAAATACAATATCTATGTTTTTCCCCTCCACATTTGTCTGTTTCGTTAGGGGTTCACAAGCATTGCTCACCCCAAGTTACAGACAAGTGCTGGAAGACTTCGCCTTTTGCCCGAACTGATAGCCAAGGCATCAAGAAGAGTTCTGCTTGACCCAACCTCCTGTAGTAGCTACACAAGAAGCAGTTCTTGAGGCAGTACATCCTGCGTGTTCAAGACTGGGAGACCTTCCAGGTTTCCTTGCAAGTACAGGCTTTCTCGCCGAGCGGCAACGGATATAGCTGGATATCTCTTGAAGTTCTCAGCAACATTGTCCCAGGGGCTGGATCTGTCTTCACTGGTGGGGGTTGTTGACAGAACTTCTTCTCGGGTTAGAGTTGCTCTTCAAGTCTGGACTTGCTTGTCTTCTCTGCTAAGGGTTGCTTCTCTCCCTTTCATTTGTGAAGAACTTAGGCCCTTGTGGCCTAGTCTTCTATCTGAAGTAGCCTTCTTCTCTTCATTCGAGACTTAGCTATGGACGAGAAGCTTCTTCGGTCGTGCTGTCCCAGGGAACTGTTCCCTGGGTGGCATGTGATTCTCGTTTAGGGTTCCTGTCCTGTGTTCTGCACGCGCCTTTATGAGAGTCGTCGGATAGAGATGTGCCCTCTTAGGACCATCTCTCATCTTGCTCTAGCCTTGGCATAGAAGATGGAAGAACAGGGATGGGGATCATACCTCGACTCCTCGGATGTCGTAGGTGGACTGTGAATCCATCGGCATATATTGTCGGGTTCGAGTCCTTCTTGTTCCCCTCCTCCTTGGACTTTGTGTCGATGATCCAGATCATTTGTTACTTTGTCCTATTAGGCAGCTGTGGTACTTTCCGAAAAGGCTTGACATTCTTAACCTGGATGTCGTCGACATTTTCGCTAGTACTGTCTCTCCCAAGGAAGAAGTGTCTAAGGACATATCTTTCTCCTGGCTTTGTGTAGCGATTGAAGGAGGTACTCGGCAGCTGGCAACGATGATACCGGTGCTTTCCACCTGAGAGCTCACGAAGTCAATGGCTTGATCCATCCCTCGCATTACGGAAGTTTCTGTCGGTCTGCTATTTTTGTTTATTTTTAACAGATTTTTAATAGATTTATATGATCCTCATCATAACCAGTCAGAATATGCTGAAGCTAACTGCTGGTAAAAAATTATTCATGATAAATAATGGTACATACATGTTTTATTTATGAAATATATCTAAGTATGTTGCACAGCAGTCTAGAAACTTGAAAATATGTTGCACATTAGACTAAAAACCTGAACAGTAAGTTGAAAGAATTATGGTAACACAAACAAAAAGTTATGAGTACTGCATCATATCAATACCTTGTAATTAGCCTTAATACTGAAAGGTAGATTAGAAGAAAAGTTATTTAGCTCATTTGTAGATGTAATATATAAATACTGTAGTCCAGAATTGCATTCTTTGGTTTTTGTTAAAAATTGAAAAAATTAGCAGTTTCATTGTACAGTTTCCATTTCCTATTGCATATGAAGTTTCCTATAGGAATTCAAGTCATCACCCTTATATAGGTTGTTAAAGTTTGGTATCAAGGTGGTTAATGTGTGGTAGGTAGGTGAGCGGTGGGGGTACTGTACTGCCCATTTACATGTCAGTAACCCAGCACTTTTTCCTTTGGCTGCCATCCTGTGCAGGTGTCTTGCTACATTGTCCTCTAACTTGTGTGAAACTTTTCTTGCTCTTTCCTTGGTTGATGAAACAAACTGAATTAATGATTACATTTCAGCAGTTCTAGTGTGGACGCTATGCAGAATAAGGAGTCTTGGTCCTTAACAATGGAGATGTGTTGGTTGAGAGTGTACGGGGGATTTGTGTTTCCCTTTACTGCAGATCCTCACTGCCTTTGCAAGGAGTGCTGGCTTGTCTCCTGCAAAGGGAAGAGGTGTAGGAAGGCCAAGAAGTGCTTGCCAGTTTCTTTGTGTGGAAATCCCACCTTTCCCCACTTTTGATGCTGCCAAACATATTTGAGTCCTTCATGTCTAAGTCCCCATTGCTTTTTCTGCTCATCCTGCTGTGTTTCTTCCCTGGCTTTGCTGTTTGAGGGGTTAAGCACACAGAGAAAGTGTCCAAGCAAGCACTCTTGAGAGTGGCAGCTCAGTTATGCATGCAGCTGTCTTCCATGGTAAATCATCTGCATGTGCTCCTGGTCTGTCCACTCATGCTCCTACTGTGCTGGCTGCTCTGGGTATGCTGACAGAGTTTTTGGACTGCATTACCCTTAAGTTGATTTGGCCTACCCCTAATATTCCTGGAGATTCTTCGTTCTCAATTGTTCCTGGGCCACTTAGCCTAGCTTCAGCTAAGGGGTCCACTGTTCCTGATGTTGATTTATTCTGCACCAGCTCATGAGGTCAGTCTTGTAAACACTCCAATCTCTGTTGTTATCTGGTACCCCTGATCTTTATTGTTAGCTTGCTGCAAACTTGTCCTTACAGTAGATTCAGAGGCAAAAAACTGGTACTGTACTGTACAGACTGCCTTTTTCTTGCAATTTGACACTGTGTCTATCCACACTTATGATTAAATAAAAAGTTTAATATATATTTGAGCAGTACTATAATAAATAACGTTTGACTCGTATTGTTCATTGAGAAGAGGACGTCATTGCCATAAAATACTTAAGGCAACTTCCACGGCATATATTGCTCGTGTGTGAAGAAAAAGGGAAACTATAGCAAAGAGGAGAAAATAAGCAGATAAGAAGTAAACTAAACAGCAGAAGGTATATGCAGTATATAAACATTAGTTGGAAATGTCAGTCAAGTGAAGGCTGAGGTACCTAACACTCTGAAGTAGCTCTCCAGCAAACTTAAGCATTAGCATCCAAAACACTGCTTAGAAGAGGCAAATTATCCACAATATTGCTTTAGATGGAGTAAAAAGTCTTGTGTACCAAGCAGTTTAATAGAATCTTCTTTGTTATGAATGATGGCTTAATTATCAGTTTAACAAAACCTGCATAGTATTTGTGATTACTGAAAGTTCTGTCCCCTTTTGGGGCCACATGGTCATATTAGTTCACTTGTAATCATATTGGTTTGAACGTTTATCTCAGTAGGAAACAGTGGTTTTTGCTATTAACTTTAAGAGCATTGAAAATAAATTTTTTTTTTTATAAGCTTAGGAATAGTGTGTAACATACCAGACAGGTACTGGTATTTTTGAAATGTTAAAGAGAAAAAATGTCTAAGTACAGTAACTAGCAAATTAACAAGTCATACAGTATATATTAATGTACTACATACTTTATTATGATTTTTATTGTTAATTAGTAATTTAATGGGATCCCCAAGGTACTTTTCTAGAATCTCATGGGGATAATTTTAAGTGGAGTATCTGCTCTTAAATGAAAAATGTAAGTTGGACAAAATCAAAGGGAATAAAGAGGAAAATGAACAGCAGAAGGCAGTACAACTAGACACATGAGGATTTCAGCACAATGGTCCTTTCATAGCCCTTTGTAGGCAGTACTCAAGTTTCTTTGCATGGTCTCTTTGTGTTCCCTTTAGTTTCTTGCTAACTATTTGTCTCCCTCTTCAATTTTGGCTTTCTCCAGTTTAGGAGCAAATAATCTAGATCATCTCCAGTTTAAGAGCAAATAATCTAGATTATCTCCAGTTTAAGAGCAAATAATCTAGATTATCTCTAGTTTAAGAGCAAATAGTCTAGGTTATCTCCAGTTTAAGAGCAAATGATTTAGATTATCACCAGTTTAAGAGCAAATGATCTAGATTATCTCCAGTTTAAGAGCACATGATCTAGATTATCACCAGTGTAAGAGCAAATGATCTAGATTATCTCTGGTTTAAGAGCAAGCGACCTAGAATATATCTCCACTTATTTAATAGCCAATACTCTAGAATATCTCCAGTTTAAGAGCAAATAATCTTGGCTAGCCCTCTGAGAATCTAGATATGGAAATTCTTTTGCCAAATTAATTTCAGAGAAGAATCTCTTTATTCTTTGCTCAACTTGTTCATTGCAGGTGCTCATGGAACACTGTCGTGACCCAGCCCTCATGATCAGGAAACAGATGATCACTTCATTGTCAGCGCTCGTAGAAGCCTACCCAGAAAATGAAGATGTAATTGTCTGTTGGATCAAGGGCGTCTTCCCACTTATCCTTGATCCAGAGGTCAAAGTCCAAGAGAAAGTGACCGAGGTAGGTTTTATATCTGTTTGTGATAAAGCTTTGGGAGTGTGTTTTTTCTTTAGCATTTTTCATAACTGAAGTGAGGATGGTTTTTGGTAAAAACAGCATATGAAGAATGGATAACGAGCCCACTTCAGGATATTGTACAGTATGTGTAAGTAGCTTTGTACAGGCAAGTTTTTATCCATGAGGTTAGTTGGCATTTTCAGCCTGAAGGTGCCATCTGTTCAGTCAGCTGACACTTCTTTGTGCACAGCTAATGCATGTTGCTAATGTAGTAGTGTATCAGAAAAATATTTTAATCAGATGCTTCGATTCTTCTTTCATTTTAGTAAAAATTCCCCTGTAGGGGTTAGTGCCTTCAGTGCACCTCATGTGGTGCACCGTAGGCATTACTTAAGGTTCTTTGCAGTGTCAGTTCGACCCCTAGCTGCAACCCCTTTTGTTCATTTTACTGTACCTCCTTTCATATTCTCTTTCTTCCATTTTCCTTTCCACCCTCTCCTAACAAGTGTTTTATAGTGTAATTGTGAGGTTTTCCTCCTGTTAACACCTTTCACACCTTTTTACTTTCAATTTCCATTTCAGAACTGAATGGCCTCATAGGTCCCCGCACAGCTTTTTACTTTCAATTTCTGTTTCATCGTTGAATGACCTCATATGTCCCAGCACTTGGCCTTTGGCCAAAATTCTATATTCCATTCCATTCCAATAAAAATTCATTGCTCCATCTTCCTGGGTTTGATTCACCCTCACAGCAGCCTCATTCTTCCTCGCTTTCACCTCAAACTTTTACCTCTGATGTGCTCATTAAAACTTTCACTAGTTTGCACATTTTGCTTAAATTCATACAATCCAGATCTTCATTTGAGTTTTTAACTAGGGTTTTGTGGATCTTAATACTAGTGTTTTTCTTGCTACTGTATATACTGCTGTCCTTGCTTAAAGTTTTTCTTCCCTTCTCAGTATATACCTAATAAGCCACCTCAGCCTTGGCAATCACTGCTGTATACTTAAATCTACTGTATATAGTATATTTTTATATAAGTAACTTACCAAGTAATTACATTGCTATTAGTTCCTACTTTTTGCAGCAGCTCAGGTCTTTTAAAGTTTCACAGTAGCACTCATATTGTATTGGTGTAGGTAACAGACCCCACCCACTTTTGGGGAAGAATAGGTACAACCAGCTCAGGTACTCAATTTGTTCCTGCCGTTCATCGACTGTTGACATCTGCTGTTGGGCAGCTTTTCTTTTTTACTTTGTTTTCACTGGTTGTTTGCTGACATCGGCGACTTTTGGTGAAGTACATTGTGATTTTTGGTAGTGCTAATCTATTTTAGCTTAGCTATTTCCCTGATTGTGATGTCAGACTCGAGTGTTTGAGTATTAGGTACTGTAGCAAGGGCTGCAAGACGAGACTAACGTCTGCTAGTATGACGCTCATACTATCTCTACTTCTTGTAGAGGACCAATTAGTTCCCCTGACATTAACTGCGATGAGTGTAAGAAATGGGATCAGGGGAAGTGGATAACTTTAAATTCTCATTTAGCGAGACTTCAAAGAGAGAAAGGCACCTGCTAAAGGTGAAGTTATTTTGCTGCATTCTCCTGATGTGGCTGTTTCTTTGACTCTGTGACATGTTTTTCCCCAATTCGTAGTCTCCTCACTCTACCTGTAACTCCTTTACCTGGCTTCCTACCTTCTGAGCCCAGTGCCTTAGCCAACCTCAAATCCCGGGCAGATAAGAAATTTAATGTTCTTGTAGATACCATGACCCAACTTGGGGCTTTCATTGGGATCATATAAGTGAAATGGTGCAAGTGTTGTTTCAGTGGAGGAAGTGACTTCTCGTCCCACTGATGCTCCTAGACCTAGGTCCGTGCCAGACCCCTAAACCTGGGAGGAGGCAAACTGAACATCCAAGGTAGGTCGGTGGGGTCAAGCCTGTTGCCAGTCCTAGGTAATGACAGACAGCCACTGGAAAGTGGCTATCTGGCCCTATCGGATCTCCTAAACTTAGTCCCTCTCAGACTACCCTAAACCTGGGAGGAGGCATACTGTTGGTCCTTGGGAGTCCGTAGGGGTTTTCCCTCCAGGTAGTTACTTCTCAGTAGATTCTGCTGTCCGCAGGTTTTGATGGACAGCCATTGAAAAGGCTTCCGGGTATGTGTGCACGCCGTTTAGGCGAGGGACCCCGATTCCATTGTGGGCAGGAGGAGCAGTCATACTGTTGTAAAGTCAGGAGCTCCTGAGCGCAATCCTTTGCTTATGTGTAACCATTCCAGAGATCTAGGATAGAATTCTGAACCTTCTTGCAGCTTCTGGGACCAGGCAGGCGTTCCGATGTCTCCTGAGTTGCTTGTACCGCAGCTCTCGCTTTAGAAGAGCGCTGATCAGCCATCGGCCAGTATCAGCCGAGCACCTGGTGGGCCTGTGTTTAGTGTCAGCTGAGCACCCAGTGAGGGGAGGCAGTATTATGGCTGGTTGCATGTCTGGCGCCAGCCGTTCGGCTGGCGTCAAGTGGCCAGTTGGTGATACTGCTGTATATTTCGAATGTTTGGTAGCAGTTGAATGCCCAGTGATGTATGTTGATGTAGTGGATTATGAGCACCCCAGTGGAGTGAGTGTGCTTTCCGAGCCTAGCACTCCAGCCACCGTTTGGTGCCCGATCGTCCTGTGCAGGTGATCGCTCATCTGGTGCCAGGCGGTCAGCTGGCGTCAAGGCCAGTTGGTGTTACCTATACTACAGTACGTTTTGAGCGTTTGATAGCACTTGAATGCCCAGTGATGTCCGTTGCTGCAGTGGATTACGAGTGTCCGAATGGACGTGAGGATGCTGTCCAAGCCGAATGCTCTGACCATCATTTGGCGCCGATCGTCCTACATCAGTTCGCCCTGCTAAACAACCTCTTACTAGGAAGCGTTCTGTGCCAGATCAGACTGTAACTGAGTTTTCTCAGGACTTTGATGGTTCATCGGTTTTGGCGACTTCTGTGACGTCTTGCTGGATTCAGTTGCCTCACCCTCCGCCTTATTTGGCGCCTCCTCCTGATAAGCGTTCGGCATCTCATACCGCTCCGCCTGAATGCCCAACACAGCCAGTTTCGACCAGTGTCAGTGTTCCAGTGGCGCAACTCTTCTCTGGATCCAATCCGTCGTCGTCTCGATAACATCTTTGACTTTTTAAAGAAGCCTTCGACTGCACTTCAGGAGCAAAAGGACTTAGCTAGTTCTTTGATCTCATCCTGAGAGGAAGATCAAGAGAACGACCAACCAACTTTGGCTTACACTTCCCTATTGAAGTTCTTCCTTTTCAGCTATCCGACTTTCTTCTCCCTTTCAACACGGTTGCGCCGCTCTGCTGGACAATTTTACTACAGACTGGCTAGGAATTTTGTCCTGTGCGGACAAGGTGGTTCATGAGGGATCACAAGAATTAGCTCTCTGCCTCAGGCATATTGAAGAAGAAGAGTTGGGGGTGTTAGTTTGCCACCGAGGGAATTACTTCCTCTCAGAAGTCTTTCCCAGGGCTACTTTGGAGTGTGTAGCTTCTGAGCTTCAGAAGAAGACTACCCAGGACTTGCTAATGCAGTCCACTAAACGTTCAGAGCAGCCAAGTCAGATGCCTGCGGCATCCCTCAGTGTAAGGGTGGCCTCTCCTTTGCAGCAGCGGCCCTTTAGTGGTGGTGGAATGGGGCTTCAGTCCCGACCACGTACCAAGCACCGTGCAGTGTGCCCGGTCAACAAGTCCTCTACCAGGTCTTCCTCTAACAAGTGAGGATCTGGTCCTCTGTGTTTTAGTGGGAACAAGACTTCTCCATTTCTGGAGAAAAGAAGTCAAGGGTGCAGAACCATCAGCTTGACAGCCTACTCTGTAGGCGTGTAGAAGTTTTTAGCCCGATTAAAGGAAGTTACTTCTCTGCTCAGGAATGGGGTATAGAAATTATGAAAGACGTGAGCCTGAAGAGGTTTTACAACCGCCTCTTCATCGTACCCAAGTCATCAGGAGGATGGAGACCTGCCCTGGATGTACTCTGAATTTCATTGTTAAGATCACAAAATTCAGAATGGAAACCAATCAGTCATTGCTGTCCTCCATCCATCAAGAGGATTGGATGGTTATGATAGACATGGAAGATGCATACTTTTACATTCCAGTCCACCCAGAATCCAAAAAGTACAGTAATACCCTGAACTTGTGCGATTCGTGTTGTGAGAATTCACAGACACACGAACTTTTCATTGGAACATAACTAATTGTCATACATGAGTTTTTCACAGACATGCAAACATTTGTGAATACTGAGAAACCCTGCAAGAGTGTTTGTTTAATTTTTTATATAATTTTTAAGTTTTCAAGCTTTTATGTATAAATTAAATAACATTAAATAATAAAGCAATAGTTTCTCTCTCTCTCTCTCTCTCTCTCTCTCTCTCTCTCTCTCTCTCTCTCTCTCTCTCTCTCTCTCTCTCTCTCTCTCTCTCTACTGAGATGAGAGAATTTTTATAGTACATGTATATGTTTATTTGTTTTGCATAATAAATAAATTTTTTACGTAATAATAAGTACTAATTTTTGAATATTAATGATTAAATAATAATAATAATAATAATAATAATAATAATAATAATAATAATTTGGCAGCAGATCCTCTTTTAAATGGGTTTTATTGAATATTATTGCTGCTTCAGCTGCATTTATTTTGAACAGAGATAGCGAGTGCTCTGCTAGGTTTAAGAATATGACGGTCAGGACCTTCATTAGAAGGGTCCTCTCCCACTGCTCCACCTAGCAGGACACTAACAAGGAATTTGAACATGCTGCACAAATGTTGGTGAATAATGGTTTCACCAACAAACTCGTCAACAAAGAAATTCGAACTGGCCTGGAAAAATGGTATAGCAGTGAGAGCACACAACCTTCCCCCCAAGATGACATCAAGATATATTATAAGGCCCGGATGCATCTCCAGTACTGTGAGGAAGAGAGCTCCATGAAGAAAATCGTCATGGAAAACGTCACCCCGACCGAAGACGGTAAGAAAATAAATCTTGTAATTTATTACAAGAACCACTGCACCCGTGACCTCGTGATGAAGAATAACCCCTCTCCGCCAGCAAGAGAACCCCTCAAGCAGAAGAACGTGGTCTACCAATTTGTATATCCTGTCCGAGGATGCCCCGGCGTTTATATTGGAATGACCACAATGCGTCTATCAAAAAGGATCTCCTGCCACGCCCAGGAGGATGCCATCATGAACCATGCCCATGCTACCCACAATATTTCCATCTCCCACGACAGTATTATACAAAATATAAGTATAATTGGGAGAACCATCGACCCTTGACGTCTGCGCCTGCTGGAGGCACTCCTCATTGCCGAGAGAAAACCCACAATGAATACAACACAGGAGGCATGGCTCCTATCCACAAATTCGAGAAGAGTAATGCTGAACACCCACCAAGTCCAACGAATACCCGAAAATGACAACCCTGAGAATGGAGATGCCCCTGATGAGCGAGGCGCCCTTCGAGACAACCTCCCGATTACAACAGCAAGAGTAAATAATGACATCATTCATCCTCCACCCAATAGCAGCCAAACTACCGATGATGTCAGTCGGCATGACATCACGCAACGGCAGGCCAATGGGAATGCTGGAATGAGTGATATTCCCAGGTTGCGAAGATCTGTCAGGATCGAGCTTCGCCGACTGCAACCAATCAACATTCGCTGTCCATAACCCCCTGCTGAAGCCCATGTATAAATTCGGAAGGACCTATGCAACCTACCAGTCCTCTACCAGCTCCCGCTGGAGAATGGCAGAAGAGTCTGTCGAAACGTCGCGGCAACAAGTGTTTAGCAACTATATGTCATAATATTCTAACTGTATAGAATATATAAAAAGCAGAATCCAGATCTTTGACTTTTTCCTCATGAAATGACAAATATAGGCGGGCTGTTAGCACGCACCTCCAATGAAGAGAAGTCCGCAATGAGGAAAATAGAAAAAGTCTTCTACAAAATAAATGTAGCTGAAGCAGCAATAATATTCAGTAATAATAATGATATACAGGCAGTCCCCGGTTTACGACGGTTCCGTCTTACGACGTTCCGAGGTTACGACGCTTTTCAAGTATATTCATCAGAAATTATTTCCTGGCTTACGACGCATGTTCCGGGGTTACGACGTGTCGTACGCCGATCCGACGGAAGAAATATGGCCCCAAAACGGCAGAATAATCATAATTTGAAGGTTTTTTTGATGTAAAACTCAATAATAATGCAGTTTACATCGTTTTCAATGCACCCAGAGCATTAAAAGTAAGGTTTTCTTATGATTTTTGACGATTTTCGACGATTTTCCGGCTTACGACGATTTTCGGGTTACGACGCGGCGCAAGAACGGAACCCCCGTCGTAAACCGGGGACCGCCTGTAATTGTAATTACAGAATTTGTATGTGATATGTATTTTAAACACAAATATCTTTCCATCATCTTTTGTAAGAAGCTCAAAGGCCAAGCTGTTATACATGTCAACTTACCATGACAAGAAGAGGAGTGTTGCTGATTAGTGGGTCAAAGGTGTCTTACATAATTTTCTCTCTCTCTCTCTCTCTCTCTCTCTCTCTCTCTCTCTCTCTCTCTCTCTCTCTCTCTCTCTCTCTCTCTCTCTCTCTGTGTGTCCGTAATAATTCATAAAAAAATTCACTCAAGTAAGGAAACTGTTATCTCTCTCTCTCTCTCTCTCTCTCTCTTGTTTGTAGTTAGCGCAACCTATGTATTACTGTTTCTCTGTATGTCTTTAACTGTACAGTAGATAATTTTAAATTGATCTAATTTTACCTGTACCCTCTACAAACTGTAAAGGCGCTGTTCTAAAACATAGAGACATAGAGCATTTGAGAACAAAGAAAAAGAGACAGAATAAAGAAGTTTTTAAAAACGAGGTTGAGAAGACTTCTAAAAATAGATCGGTGGAGTTGGGGAGAGAGAAATAGGATACTAATCTTCACACTCTTCTATATTTTTACGTCAACCATTTATTTCTTTTTTTAAGGGTAATGTATTAAGGTAACTTAAATGAAATTACAGTAACTTTAATTTCATTTAAAAGTTAGTTTAATAGTTTGGGAGCATGATTAGGGTCATATTTAGTGTTTAAATGTTAAATTTAGTGTTTAAATTTTTAGAGACCGTGCCAAACTTACACGGAAATTCACTTTGCGCGAGGGGGTCTGGAACCTTACCTTGCGTAAGTTCGGGGTACGATTGTACTTAGGTTTGTGTTCCAGGGCAGGATCTACCAATTTCAAACCCTCTGTTTTGGTCTTTCAATGGCCACACAGGTCTTCACCATGATTCTCACCCCGTTAGCGAAGTGGTGACATCTGAATGTCATCATTATATGCCTGTATCTCGACGACTGGCTCCTATGCTCCCTGTCAAGAGCTCGTTGCACGGAGGACTTGCAGAAGGCCCAGGATCTGGGCATCCTGATCAACTTTTCCAAGTTACAACTAATCACGACTCAGTTGATCATCTACTCAGGGATGACGATTGACTCTCAGAGTTTTTGGGCTTTTCCGTTACAGAGAAGAGTCGAGACCCCTGCAGTTCTTCCCAAAGGCCAGCTGGCATAGGAAGGCATTTCCAGACTCATTTTTCTTCCCCATTAGTCCCGAAATCAAGGACAACCTTTGGGGATGGCTGGGAGACGAGAGATTCTTGGTCAGGATGTTGTTAAATCCTCAGAACCCAAGCCTAACTTTATTCTCAGACGCTTCAGATCTGGGATGGGGAGCTCATCTACAGGACTTGGAAGTTACAGGGACATGGTCTCAAGAAGAATGATTGCTCCACATCAATGCAAAAGAACTGAAAGCCATACACCTGGCACTTCAGCATTTTGATTCAGTGATGTACGACAGAACAATTGCAGTCCACTCGGACAGCATGACAGCGCTAGCCTGCATAGGGAACCAGGGAGGCAAGCATTTTTTCTCTCTTTGCAAAGCGGCCAGAGATTTTCTCTTTTGGGCCCAGAATGACCGTACTTGGATCGTCAACGGTTTCAGGGCAAGATGAGTGTTCTTGCCTACGAGTTGTAAGTGACATCTAAGAATCACTGTCTTCCCCTGTATTGCGTGCCAGTCCCTGACCCTCTGGCTGGGGAAACAGACGCAGTGCTCCAGAACTGGTCCAACCTGGACATGTATGCCTTTCCTCTATTTAGTTTGGTAAGGGAAATCATTGACAAGTTTCAGTCTCACAGCAACTCATCGGTGACGCTTGCCGAAGTCTTCTCAAACAACCCCATTTCCTCCACTATCATCAGGGTTTATCCACTCCCACTCTGACAGGCTTCAGACTGTCAGGAAATTTGTCAGAGCGAAAGGATTTTCAAAAAACGGCTGCGAAGGCTATTGCCAACTGCAGGCAACATTTCTTATCCAATGTCTACGGAACTGGTGTCGAAGACACGGTATCCCACCTTCTGAGATCACTTTAACCCTAATAGTTGATTTTCCAATCTTGCTGAAGTCTTCCCGGGGACAAGCGACTTCAGCTATTAAAGGCTTTAGGTCCATGCTCAATCCTGTCTTTGGGCACAGAGGCTTGGATCTTGCAACAAGTCAGAATCTTAGTGACTTTGTTAAATCTTTCAACACTTCAAAGGAACACAGACCTTTTTCTGTTCCTTGGAACTTGTACGTCGCACTTCATTGGCTCTCAGGACCTCCCTTCGAGCCTCTGCACACTTCTTCTTTGTGAGACTTAATGAGGAAGACTCATGGTTGCTCTGGCGAAAGCCAAAAGCGTTAGTGGATTACAGGCCTTGGACAAGCAGGTTGGCTTTTCGCATGGTGATGCGGTCTGCTTGTTTACCCTTGGGTTTTGTGCAAAGAATGAAACCCCAGCCAATCCAGGCCTCCGATGGTTCTCTATCAAGAACCTTACGAGTATCCTTGGACCTATGAACCAGGAGAGAATTCTCTGTCTGGTCAGAGCCTTAAAATGTTACCTGGAGAGGACTAAGAGCATCAGAAGACTCCCTTGTAACCTCTGGTGTTCCATAAAGAACCTATCTCATTCTACGTCCAAGAACGTGTTATCCTTCTTCCTAAAAGAAGTGATCTCTGAACCCCACAGGGAAATTCAGAAAGAGGCCCTACCTTTATTGGAAGTTAAAGCCAACAAAGTCTGGGCAGTCGCCACTTCACTGGCTTTTAAATGCAATCTGTCACTGTTGGCTATTCTTCCATGTACATACTGGACGTGCAGATTTGTGTTTGCCTCTTATTATTTGCATGATGTAGAAACCACTTATGAAAATTGCAGTACATTAGGATTGTTATCCATGGCTGGCTTGGTTCTGGGAGAAGAAGGTTAGGAGCATGTCTCCTACTTCTCTATCTCATCGCCTTGAATTTAGGTGATGGAGTTATGTGAAGAGGGGGGATACTACGTACCCGGAGTACCCACCAGTCTTCTAATCGATGGGTTTGGTGTTTTACGTAAGGTGTAGGTAACAATATATTTGGTCAAATTTTTCTTGTACTGCGCCCAGGGCAACGGCATACCCTTTTGTATAACGCTTTGGCAACCATTGGAGTACTCCTTGGTGGCAAAGCACCCACTATAAGTAGAGGTGAATCTCAGTTGTACTGCTACGCCACTACAGATTGATGATGAGCACCAACCAGAGGCAACACCTGCCTGCCATAGCTCTCTCAACAGGTAACGTTACAACAAGCATTGACCAATGCTGGCTACCTATCTATTTCAAATTCACCTCCATTACCGAGTGTTTTTGAGTAGTTAGTGTCCATGTATCCCACCTCCTTTCTCTGTGGGATTCAGCAATGTAATTATTTGGTAAGTTACTTATATAAAAATGACATTTTTGTAATAAGATAAGGTTTTATATACACTTCTCAAGTTATTACACGATCAGAGCCCCCCACCTCCCCTCTAATGGACATTATGCATGAATAAATTGAATTACTGAGCCAGCTGTACCTATTCTTCCCTGAAAGTGGACGGGGTCTGTTACCTACACCAAAACAATATGAGCACTACTGCGAAATTTTAAAAAGACGTAAGCTGCTGCAAAAAGTAGGAACTAATAGCAATGTAATTATTTGGTAAGTATATATAAAACCTTATTTTATTATAAAAATGTCATGTTTGTCACACACAGTTTGTAACTTCCAGTTTTCGTCAACTTTCTTTGGTATGTTCTCTAATTAAGAATAAATGAAAAGTTAAAAAGAGCAAGAAGTTATGAATTCCTTTTAACAAATTTTAATGAAAGTTTGTAAGTGTTGGTAAGCAGAACATATATTAGTCCTTTGTGCAAATATATTAGCTTTGTACAGGGCATCTTGCCAGATGACCTCTTGACCCTAAAGAGGTCAGAGTATCAGAATAGCAGAAGCTTCTTTATACCAAAAACAGTACATATTTTTGTGTATATGATGCCAATTCATATCTACATGCACCATAAATTATTGTGGATTTTTAATTGTGTATGCATACTCATGTTATTGTGGAGTAGGGAAAATTGTTCGTCATAATGTAGTCAATAACTTGGTTTGTAGATGCATACCAGTTAAACTAATTTAAGGGATTTTACAAAAATCATTGTTATGTTAGTGCATAAAAATATTGTCTTGGACTCGTATGTATATACAGTACTCAGTCTATCAAACTGTGCTAGTTCATGAATACAAACTTTTGTTTAACATGTACCTTAACTTAGTTATTGACCAAAGTTCTAAATGATCCCTTTTAGATTTTGTGCGACGTACCTAATTTCAACTAGCACCAGATGACAAGTCTCTGAAAGAAGTTTTTGTTAGAATTTTCAACATAATCAATTTATCTAATTGCTGTAGCAATCAAGAAATTCTAATTTACAAGTACTGTACTGCACTATAGCTTCGCAAGTGTTGAAGATCTCTTCTTAGAAATAGGTACTGTAAAGGTAAGACTTTGAATGTATGACCCTTCCAAAAAACTCATTTCTGTAATGAATGGGAGCTTTTATTTGTTTTTGTTTGTTTCAGCTCCTCGATCAGCTGGTGTTCAGAAGACTGGTTCCGTACAGCGAGCGGCAGGAGGAAACTCTTGACCAGAAGCTTCCGTGGGTTATTGTAGCTACTGTTACAAAACTGAGCTTCCACAAATTCTTCAATAAGGCTGTTATGATCTGGTCTAAATCTGAATACAAAAGGTTAGTGAAGGTCATGTTCTTTGTCTTCAGCTTTGCCCATTTCTATGAGGTTGCTGGTTGATATCAACTTTCTCCACCTTCCTTTTTCCAATGCATTCTGACTTCTGAAACCTTGCTCCTGCATGTTGCTGTTTTATCCTTCCAACTGAACTTGAGGAGAAAGTATCACTCATTGATGTTACAATACCATGGGACACCAGAGTAGATGAGAAAGAAAGAGAAAAAATTGATAAGCATCAAGACCTGAAAATCGAAATAAGAAGATATGGAATATGCCAGTGGAAATTGTACCCATAATCATAGGAACACTAGGCACGATCCCAAGATCCATGAAAAGGAATTTGGAAAAACTAGATGCCGAAGTAGCTCCAGGACTCATGCAGAAAAGTGTGCTACTAGAAACAGCGCACATGGTGAGAAAAGTGATGGACTCCTAAGGAGGCAGGATGCAACCTGGAACCCCACACTATAAAAACCACCCAGTCAAATAGGATCACTGATAGACCCCCCCCAAAAAAAATAATAATATAACTGTAATTACAAAATTTATACATTTCTATAGTAAATTATGTAATATTTTAAACAAACAAATATCCTTTTCCGATCTTTCTTGAAACCTTTGAAGAGAGGGGCGAGGGCAAAGCTGTCAAATATGTCAATTGTTGCCCAGTGTGTCAAAGGATTTCTGGGACTCTCTCTCTCTCTCTCTCTCTCTCTCTCTCTCTCTCTCTCTCTCTCCCCTGTCTTTTTCTTCTGGTAACTAACATAATAACCTCTCTCTCTCTCTCTCTCTCTCTCTCTCTCTCTCTCTCTCTCTCTCTCTCTCTCTCTCTCTCTCTCTCTCTCTCCATCTCTCTCTCTCTCTCTCTCTCATATCTTATTCTCTCTGTCTCCGTAGTAATTCATAAATGATTTAACTTGATATTTCAAGTAAGGACTCTCTCTCTCTCTCTCTCTTGTGTTGTTCTCGTGTTCTGTTTCTCCATAATAATTGATAAATAATTTCACTCTCTTAAGGAACCCTTATCTCTCTCTCTCTCTCTCTCCTCTCTCGAGGATTTGCAAATGTTGCGTGTCTGTGAAAAATCGTGTATGACAAATTAGTTATGTTCCAATGATAAGTTTGCATGTCTGTGAATTCGCAAAACTCGAATTGTGCAAGATCGAGGTATTACTGTAATGGCCAAATCAGTCAAATCACACCTTTTATTTGGCATTGGCTTCATGAAATAAACAGAATACTGTATAGAAATGGCATTTGTTGGATGAACTTTAGTTGATCAGTAATTATTTTCCAAATGCTTCTGTGAATAACATCTAATTACAAAAAAAGAACATCATCGAATGTAAATGAGATTGTGGTAATTTTTTTGCATTTTTATGCTGTGCACGTAAAACCTGCATTACGAGTTAGTTTGTATGTTGTAGTGTTTTACAGATACATGAGAGTCAGTGGTGTAACCCCTTAGTCCACCTTGATGCACAGAGCTTGCGTCATTTGCTATTATGATACTGTTGACTCAATGCTTAATTCATATTTCTTTTTTCATTTGTAAATCAGTTTCATTCCTAGATCAGCATCCCTTCTGTAGATGACGAGTTTGTTAAAAGATGCAGAAAATTGGTCAGTAGAATGAAGCAATAGCTGGATCTGCCCTGTAGGGGGCTAGTGCCATCAGTGCATCATGCGGTGCATTGTAGGTATTACTTGAGGTTCTTTGCAGTATCCCTTCGACCCTTATTTGCAACCCCCTTTCATGTCTTTTACTGTACCTCCTTTCATATTCTTTCTTCCACCTTACGTTCCACCCTCTCCTAACAGTTGTTTCATAGTGCAGCTGCAAGGTTTTTCTCCTGTTGCACCTTTAAAACCTCCTGTACTTTCTATTTTCCTTTCAACACTGATTGACCTCATAGGTCTCAGCACTTGGCCTTTGGCCTAATTTTATGTTCCGATTCCAGTTTACCCCTTTCTCACCTCTCTCATTAAAACCAGTACTCTTAAGTTTAAGAGAGGCTACAGTGCTACTAATAGGTTTATTAATGTGCTTGGCACTGCTGTTTATGTATTGCTTCTTGGTGGAGAAAACTAGCGTGCAGAAATTTTTATATAAGGAACTTACCTAATAATTACATAGCTATTAGTTCACTTACACGGCAGCCTGAGTTCAAAATCATGCGGGTAACACCTCACACGTCTGTGTAGGTGACCAGTTCCGCCCAGTAGCAGGAATATTGGGAATGACTTTAGCAGATAACTTCGATCTGTTCCTGCCGTGCCCAGTTGAACACCGAGTATGGCGGCAGCTGTATTCATTATTTTCCAGATATAATACCTGTATCTGGATTTCGGCGGTGTACACATCCACTGGAACTCGTATTTGTGACCTTTCATGAAATCTCATTATGAGTTTTTTCCTTGTTTTGTTATTATTAAGTTGAGTCATCGACAGAATTTTGTCTAAAAGTCTTTTGTTTACATCTAGGCTTGCGAGCTGCAGATAATAACTCTGCCCTAGAAGTAATCCTCGTATGCGTTACACCATTCCTTTAGGCTGAAACGTTTTCATGTTTTGTTTATTTTGTCTAGATTACTTGCAAGCCTTTGGTATAATTTTGCCTTAAAATTAATTTGTGAATGGTGTTTTCTGGGCATAGGTACTCGCAGGCCGCTGATATAATTACTTTTAAAAGTAATTCTTGAATATTTCATCATTCTTTTAGGCTAATCCAGGCAAAACTTTTTTTGCTTAGGTTGCTTGCAAGCAGCTGATGTAGTTTTGCCCTAAAAGTAATTCTTGCATCTTACGCCATTCCTTTCGTCCAGTTTTACATCAGTGGGGTTTACAGAGCGTAGACTGTTCGCAAGATGTCGTTATATTATTGCCTTAACCCTCTCGCGCTTACGGGGCTTCCTTTAGCGCTACCTGGTACGTGACTTATGCTATGGAGGGAAAAGTGGGGCTCGTGCAGAAAAGTTTCTTTGTAAAAATTGATACGCCCAAACTATAATTGAATCTACTTGACTGGGGACTGTCGTCCACCGAGATGTTAGTCAAGTTAGACAAACTTCATATGAGTCAGACCTGCAATGGTGGCTATACATACATAATGAAGTAGGGGACTCCCTTCTTCCTTAAAGCCCAGACCTAGTCTCCTACTTTACACCTTGGATCTTGGTCAAGGAACCCACAGGTGAACCGGAAACTTGCCGGGTCGTGCTCCCTGGATGATTGATCCTTCTCACATATGTTAGAGAGCTGTAAGCATTTCTCTTGGGAGCTTCAGTGCTTCTTGACCTGAGTTTACACCTGGACTGCGGTAGTTCTCTGTAGACGAGATTATATTCTTAGCATATACGTAGAGAAGAAGGGCTAGTTTTCTCTCTCATTTTCTCTCCAAGCAAGAGAACCTCTATTGTTAACAGATTGGATTCGTTTTCATTCAAGATGTCTAAAGTTCTTGGAGACAAACTGAGAGCAGGTACTTCCTTGCGTCCCCTGGTCTGGCGGGAACTGTCGAGTCTATGGAGCAGACCGTGTATGATCCTATTTACCACCTCAAGGAACCTTTGAAGCTTCAGAAAGCACCGGTACAAGGTTTTTCTGCCAGACTTATTGCTTAAACTAGTGTGGTTGCAGATGTCATTCTTCTAGCCCTGCCTACCAGGCTAAGTGGGCCTTTTTTGAAGCTGGGGTTGCAGTCTCTAACCCTCTTCTTGGAGACATCTATGGCCCATTTTTGAATACCCCTTCTGTACCTGAGAAGATCTACATCTTTTGTACTCCATCAGTAAAGGGTATTGGTCTATGTTTTCGGGGCCTAGCTTTTGACGACCTTATCTGGTCTTTGATACGCACAAGCGAGGAAGGAATTCAGTCTTCTGGAGCCTGGATGTATTCTGAATAACCGACAAGTTTCTTGCTTGATCCCCTGCATTCTTCTTCTTGGTAACCTTACATGGAAGACACCCTTCTGAGGGACCTCGGACTTCTACTAGGACGCACTAGTGAGATCCAAGTCATCATTTAGAGAAGGTATTTTCACAGGGAGACGCTTTTTTCCTTGTTTACCCAGGGATTTTTAGCCATAACGAGGATCTATTCAAACTCTAGTTCCGTTCCTTCTCCTTTAGGGAGTTAACTGACATCGTTGACTCAGAAGAAGCGAGAACCATCTGTCCAGCTACGGCTTTCGGGTTTTTATAGGAACAATTGGACTAAGATCATATCCTGAAAGGGCTTATTTTTGAATGCTTAAGTAAACATTTTGCCTTTTAAGTGAGTCAAGGACATCAGAGCAACCTCCTCCTCCTTAGCTGTCAGGCTCATTTGTCCTTTACTTCTATTCATCTTAGTCTTACTGGAATTATATTCATCCTCCACGTCTCTGCTTCCATTCCACATAGCCCTACTGGAAGTATAGTTGTCCTCCGCACCTCACTTTCTTATCAAGTGATCCCGATCGTCTAGCTCGCCTGTCACAGCTATAGTCTGATGTCAGCCGCTGTCTGGTGCCCAGCCTGGTGCCAGCGCTTGCTCCGAGCGCCCTGTAGCTCCCACGAGCACCCGCTAGCTCCCACGGACACCTGCTAGCTCCCACGGGTGCCCGCTAGCTACCACCGGTGCTCGCTAGCTTTCACAAGTGACTGCCAGTCCCGAGCTCTTAGCTCAACTGGCGCCAGCTACAGCCTGACACCAGGTCATTCTCCAAGCATTCAAGCCTTCTCCAGCTCTGTGGGAGAATAGGGAGGTCTCTGTCTTTTGGAGTATTTCAAAGGACCATCCTCTGCATATGGTGATATGGCAAGATCCGTTTCATTCACTGACTAGAACGTATTGCCCTCATGGACTTCTAACTTGGGACACACTCAGAATCAGGAGAGCAGTTTTCCTTCTTCCAAGTAAAGCTAAGGATGCCATAGTAGCCTTTACCCCTTTATTTTGCATACATTTTATGCCTTGTATGTCCATTCTGCCTTCGAACTGCTGGGAATGTAAACGTTCTTCGTTTCTCACTATTTTTAATGGAAGTTAAACAGTGTAGAATCTTTCAGTGCCTTGAGACCATTTCTAGTGACTGGTATGGTATCACGGAAGGAAGCATAGGATTGTTTTTTCCTACCGTCTCTTCACCTTGTAAGCACCTGAAGCACCCACCACTCTCAGTGGATGGGTTGTGGTTTTATCCTAGTGTAGGTGACAATGTTGTCTGGTTGTTTTTATTTTGGTGCTACACCCAGGGCAAGGACGAACACCTATCATGCTTTGCTAGCCATAGGAGTACTTCGCTGCAAAGTTCCCACTAAGTAGGAGGTGACCCATGGTTATACCGCCACCCCACTACAAGTTAAGATGAACACCTACCGGAGGCAGTATCCTAGTAGCTCTTGTAGGTGATAAGTAACGACAAGTTGGTTTTCAATGCTAGCAGTTTTTTCTATTTTCAAATTCATTACATAATGTTTTTGAAGTAGAATATGTCCACGTATCAAACCTCTTATCAGTGTGGGAATCAGCTATACAGTAATTACTTGGTAAGTTACTTATATAAAAATGACATTTTTATAATAAGATAAAGTTTTATATATACTTAACAAGTAATTACGTGATCGGAGCCCACCCTCCTCCCCGCTGATGGACATAAGGCATGAACAGATTGAAGTTATCTGCTGAAGTATTCCTAATATTCCTGTTAGTGGGCAGAATTGGTCACCTACACAGACATGTGAAGTGTTACCCATGAAATTTTGAATTCAAGCGGCTGTGTAAGTGAACGAATAGCTATGTAATTACTTGGTAAGTATATATAAAATGTTATTTTATTATAAAAATGTCATTTTTGTACCTATTGCTCAAGTAATGGAATTATACATATTCATAAAATATACTCCTGTGACCAAGTGCCTGAATCACTGCATTGTGTGGCATCAGTCTAAGCAGATGTGTGTGTGTGTGAGGGCACAAACGTGGAAGGTTTTCATTTATGTGTATGGGATCTCTCTCTCTCTCTCTCTCTCTCTCTCTCTCTCTCTCTCTCTCTCTCTCTCTCTCTCTCTCTCTCTCTCTCTCTCTCTCTCTCTCTGCTCAAATTTTGTGTATGTACAGAACAGTTCCATGCAGTGGAAGTGAAAATGTTAGTTTCATGACATCAAAATAAAAGTAATTCTCTCCTGTTACTCTTCCATAAGCCTTTTGGAATGTCTGAGGACATTGCAACTGCTTTTGATGAGTTGCTGTAAAAATATGTTTGTTCATGAAACTTACCTGTCAGATATATATATAGCTGTATTCTCCGAAGTCCGACAGAATTCACAAAACTTACGACACACGCAGTGGGGAGTCCAGGTGGTTAGTACCCATTCCCGCCGCTGGGAGGCGGATATCAGGAACCATTCCCATTTTCTATTCAGATTTTCTCTGTCGCCGGTGTTGTCAACACCTGTTGTCTGCACCTCCGTCATAGGATTTGCTTTTTGCTTAAGTATCTGATTGTCTTTTGGTATTTTGACTTTGGATCGGTAGATCGGCATACGCTTTTTTGACTTTTCTTTGGTTTTGAATTAGACTATCATTATGTCTGGGTCTAGCTCTGCTAGTTACCGTGTGTGTGTGATGTCTGAGTGTAAGGTGAGGTTTCCGAAAGCTGCGGTTGACCCTCACACTGTATGTTCTAACTGTAGGAAGCATATATGCATGTTGAATGATAGGTGTGATGAATGTGCTTCTTTGTCTGAAAATGAATGGAGAGCGTATGATAAATATGTGAGGAAGTTGGAGCGTGATCGACTGAGGAGGTCTTCCTCCAGGAGTGCTTCTCTTTGAAGTGTTGATGTCGGCCCTAACTCCCTGTACCTTTAGAACCTAACCCTGTGGTTTTGTCTCCAGCCCTGAGATCGTGCCAGTGGAGACTAATATGCTTTCCGCCGTGATGGAATCGATTCGTGCATTAGAATCTAAGGTGTCAGCTCTCCAAGAAAAGTGTTGTGAAGTGACTAGTGCCCCCAGTGTAGTGGAGGGGGCGTCAGACCGGCCCCATCATGCCTCTAGGCCTGGACCTCTGCTGGACTCCCAGGACTCAGGGAGAGAGCATGTCGAAAGCCGAAGGAGGGTGACGGGAACCCCACCGGTCTGGCGTCCCCTTCCGGCAGGTCCTGAAGACGTTTCCCAGGCTGCCCAGGCGCGAGCTCGTGCTCGTGTCCTGAAGGACTGCTTCTCGTCTTCTGACACGTCCTCCCCACGCAGGGGTTGGAACCGTCAGGTAGACTCTCGCCCTCTTAAGAGAAGCTTTAGGGAGGAGGACGCTTCACGTCCTCTCTCTCCTACTCTGTGCTCCTCGCCAGAGTTTGTGGATCGTTCCCCCGCAAAAGAAGTACAGGACGTCATCCGAAGAAGACGTGTTTGAGCGCCCAAGTCGCTCCAGAGACAGAGCTCTCCTCCTCAAGAGAAGAGGATTAGGACGTCCCCTCGTCCCTCTTCCTCCAGGTTACGTAATTCTCCAGAGAGAGGCGTCCACCAACGAGGACCCTTATTGCCTCCATGCAGCAGCAACTCTCCTCATTCATTGCAGAGAGAGTCCAGGTCCCGTACTCGTCGGAAGGATGTTAGACTTCCAGTGAAGAGATCTAGGCGTTCTCCTTCTCCTGCTCCTCGTTCGTCACCTTCGTCTGCTTCGCCTGCTCGTCGTGGAAGGAACTCTAGACTCGTCCCGGAGGGTGTTGAGGAGGACCGTCTTGACGTCACCCCAGGACGTCCTCCTCTCCCTTCTCGTTCTAGACGCCACGTTCACCTTTTTGTTGATGACGCCGTCAGGCTCCCATACGTGGCGCTCTAAGGGACGCGATCCTGGCGTTCGTCATGCTGCCAGACGTGGCGCTCTGAGGGACGATCCTGGCGTTCGTCATGCTGCCAGACGTGACGCCGATTGGGCGCTCAAGAAGCTCGTCATGCTGCCAGACGTGGCGCCCGATAGACGTTCATGACTCCCTTCAAGACGCTCCACCTGCCGTTGCTGTCGCCTCTCGTGGTGGTTCCTGGTTCTCCTGCTGCTTTGCACGCCAGTTCCTCTTCCAAGCAGAGGTCCCTGCGGCGTGTTTCCTCTCCAACTTCTCTCTGCACTTCCCGCCCGATGTTGGAGATAGACTCAAGGACTCGGAGTCTGAAGAAGAGATTAAGGATCAGTCCTCGTCGTCCGGACTACCAGATTCTCGTCAAGCTTTTGAAGGAATTGTTTCCCGACAAGTTTCTGCCGGCAGTACCTCTCTCTCCTCCTTCTCAACTGACTTCGACTAAGTCTAGGAAAGCCCCGGATTTCTGAAGATGACTAAATCGCTTTCCACTAAGCGGGCCTTCAAGAAAGTCCATTTGTGGATGGACTCCCACAAAGCTCAAGGAAAGTCTTCTTTAGCCCTTCCCCCTTCAAGGCTCTCGGGTAAAGCGGCGATGTGGTATGAGACCGGAGAAGACTTAGGCTTACGTCTTCCTTCCTCATCTAAGGAGACTTCGCCTCTCGTTGATTCGAGTAGGAGGTCTCATCTGTCGACGGCCAAGGTTCCCTGGACTCTTACGGAGATGGACCATCTTTTGAAGGGCCTTTTCAAGACGCTAGAAGTTTTCAACTTCCTTGACTGGTGCCTTGGAGCTTTGGACCTTAAGTCGCGGGAGTCAGGACTCGATCTCCTTGTCGGACCTTTCGAGCATCTTGTCTTGCATGGACAAGGCAGTCCGAGATGGTTCTGACGAATTGGCCTCGCGACTTTGCGACTGGAGTGCTCAAGAAGAGGTCACTCTTCTGCGGTTTCGCCACGAAGTCCGTCTCCTTGGCACAGAAAGGAGAACTGTTGTTTGCTCCCTTTCTAGTCATCTTTTCCCGGCTTCGATGGTAAAGGACATCGCTGCAAGCTTGCAAGAGAAGACCACACAGGACCTGTTGGCACAGTCATCGGCGCCCTGCCGTTCCGTGACCTCGACGACGTCAACCCGTCAGCAGTCACCCAAGATGAAGAAGCCCTTCGTGCGGATCATCTTCAAAGCCTTCTTCCCGAGGAAAGAACCTCTCGAGAGGAAAAGCCCTTGCTAGAGGTAGGGGCAAGAAGTGATGTGATTCTCCTCCAGATACCGGTGGGTGCCAGGCTTCTTGCGTTTGCCGAGGCCTGGAAAGTGAGAGGGGCAGACAGTTGGTCCCTTTCGGTTTTAGAGAAAGGATACAAGATCCCTTTCCTTTCTCCCCTCCCTTAAGCCTTTCGCCTTGGACCTCTCTCCGTCAAATGCGGTCCAGAGAAACAAGAGATCCTGTACGACCTGCTGCGGCAAATGCTCGTCAAGAGAGCAGTAGAACAGGTCTTAGACCTGGATTCCCCGGGCTTCTACAACAGGCTGTTCCTGGTCCCGAACAGTTGGGAAGTTGGAGACCTGTGCTGGATGTCAGCAGCCTGAACCGCTTCGTCGTGAAAGAAACTTTCAAGATGGAGACGGCTCAGTCTGTTCTAGGAGCCTTAAGACCAGGGGATTGGATGGTATCCCTCGACCTTCAGGACGCGTACTTCCACGTACCGATACATCCTCAGTCAAGGAAGTTCCTGAGGTTCGTCTTGAAGGGAAAGGTGTATCAATTCAGAGCTCTTTGCTTTGGCCTGTCCACAGCTCCCATGATTTTCACCGTCATCATGAGGAATGTAGCAAGGTGGCTGCATCTGACAGGCGTGCGTGTGTCGCTCTCTACTTGGACGACTGGCTGATTCGAAAGCGTCATCGAGGAGAGGTGTCTGGAGGATCTACAAGCAACTTTGAACCTGACGAAAGAACTCGCCTGCTGGTCAACTTCGAAAAGTCACACCTGACCCCAACACAGTCCATCGTGTATCTGGGGATTCAGATGGACTCAGTGGCTTTTCGGGCTTTTCCGTCCCCGGAACGTCAACAGCTGTGCTACGGAAAAGTCCTAGCCTTCCTAGGGAAAGAAACATGTTCGGTGAGGGAGTGGATGAGTCTGCTGGGGACCATTTCCTCACTGGAAAAGTTTGTTTCCCTAGGAGACTACATCTCAGGCCTCTTCAGTTCTTCCTGCAAGACAACTGGGAAGACAAGGAAAATCTCGAGTTGTCTCTCAAACTTTCCCTCGAGGTGAAGGAGCATCTCAGGTGGTGGTTGGATCCCTCGAAGCTTTCAGAAGGCGTGTCCCTCAGCCTTCCGAACCCGACCTAATGTTGTTCTCCGGCCGTCAATGTCGGGGTGGGGAGCAACATTGGGGAAGAGAGAAGTGTCAGGCACCTGGAGAGGGGAACAGGTGACCTGGCATATCAATATGAAAGAATTAGGGCGATTCTTCTAGCCCTTCGATTCTTCAAGATCAAGTGTCCGGTCGCACAGTCCAGGTAAACGCGACAATACCACAGCTCTAGCTTACCTGAAAAAGCAGGGAGGCACTCATTCTCGTTCCCTGTTCGTCCTTGCGAAAGAGATCCTGTTGTGGGCGAGTTCCAGGAACGTTACGATCCTGACGAGGTTTGTAGCAGGCGTTCAGAACGTGAGAGCGGACCTGCTAAGTCGTCGTCATCAACTGCTCCCGACAGAGTGGACTCTGAACCAGGAGGTGTGTCAAAAACTGTGGGGTTTATGGGGTCGACCCTTAGTAGACCTGTTTGCAACATCGAAGAACAACAGGCTTCCGCTCTACTGCTGCTCTCCTGTCCTGGATCCAGGAGCAGTATCAATAGACGCCCTTCTTTGGGACTGGTCTCGTCTGGACCTATACGCTTTCCCTCCCTTCAAGATCCTGGGAGAAGTGGTCAGGAAGTTAGCGTCGTCGCAAGACACAAGGATGACTCTGATCGCTCCGTATTGGCCTTACAAGGAGTGGTTCCCGGAGGTAATGTCGCTACTGGTAGACTTTCCGAGGGTGTTGCCTCTTCGTCCAGATCTACTCAGACAGCCCCACTTCGAACGATACCATCAAAACCTCTCCGCTCTCGGTCTGACTGCGTTCAGACTATCGAAATGCTGGCGAGAGCGAGAGGTTTTTCAAGCAGGTGGCAAGAGCGATCGCGAGAGCCAGGAGAACATCTTCGATCGCGGTTTACCAGTCGAAGTGGGCGTATTTCGACAGTGGTGTAAACGCAGAGGGATTTCCTCTTCCTCGACCACTGTGAGCCAGATTGCAGACTTCCTTCTTTTTCTTAGGGAAGTTCGAAGCTGGCAGTCTCCACTATTAAGGGATATAAGAGTATGTTGTCGGGCGGTCTTTCGGCACAGAGGAATAGATATCGCCAACAATACGGACCTGCATGACCTCATTAGGTCGTTCGAGACGACTAAGGTGCATCAGTATTTGGTTCCGTCTTGGAATTTGGACGTAGTTCTTAAGTTCCTGATGCAAAGCCCCTTGAATCCCCTTCATGCTGCTTCTTTGAGGGACGAACAAAGAAGACGTTATTTTTAGTTGCTCTCGCTACTGCAAAGAGAATCAGTGAGATTCATGCAATATCCAAGTTAATTGGTTTTAAAGGATACGATGCGGTGTGCTCTCTTCAACCGTCGTTTCTTGCCAAGAATGAGAACCCGTCTCACCCCTGGCCCAAGTCCTTTGAAATGAAAGGTTTGGCGGGTATTCTGGGTCAGGAACCAGAAAGATTGCTATGCCCTGTTCGGGCTCTAAAGTTCTACTTGGACAAGACGAAAGAGTCAAGAGGTCTTGCGGATAGGTTATGGTGCTCGGTGAGAAGACCTGACGTCCCCATGTCAAAGAATGCGCTGGCTTTCTTCTTGAGGCCCACCATTCAAGAAGCGCATAAAAGTTGTCAGGAGAGTGACTTCAACTTTTGAAAGTTAAGGCGCATGAGGTTCGGGCTGTTGCAACGTCAGTAGCCTTTCAAAAGAACATGGCTCTGAACGATATTATGAATGCCACCTATTGGAGAAGTCATTCTGTGTTCGCCTCTCATTACCTAAAGGACGTAAGAACAGTGTATGAGTCTTGCTGTTCATTGGGACCTTACGTTTCGGCTGGTACGATCTTGGGGGAAGGAGGCAGTACCCATCCTATCCTGTAATGTATGGTTAGGAATAGTTTTTAAAAATTTTTGGTTGTGTTTTTATGGTTGTGGGGTAGACTGTGGGGGCAGTCTTCCCTTTCCTTAGTTTTTAACTAGTCACGATGTTTGGTAGGCCAGGTGGTTATTTTTGTCTCTTTGCTTCCTTCTTGAGGGCTATGATCTGGTCACATAGTGGTCACGTCCCCGTTGGCAGATCATCTGGAACTCTCCAACCATATAGGTCTCTACCTCGTTGGAAACTCCAGTAAAGCAGACGCAGACTTGGGTGACAGTAATCACGAAGTCAGCTATGCTAAAAGGTAAGGAACCAAGATGTGTAATCATCTACATTGTTTTGTTTCTCAATCCTATGCTGTCTCTGCCCACCTCCAATGGTGCGATTCAGCTATATATATATCTGACAGGTAAGTTTCATGAACAAAATGATATTTTAATGATAAAATAAGGTTTGTTCATACTTACCTGGCAGATATATATTCGTGAGTGCCCACCCTCCTCCCCTCAGGAGACAACGGCACTATGAAAATCTGAATAGAAAATGGGAATGGTTCCTGATATCCGCCTCCCAGCGGCGGGAATGGGTACTAACCACCTGGACTCCCCACTGCGTGTGTCGTAAGTTTTGTGAATTCTGTCGGACTTGGAGAATACAGCTATATATATATCTGCCAGGTAAGTATGAACAAACCTTATTTTATCATTAAAATATCATTTTTATATCGTAGAAATTTTATTCTTCGGCAGTGTTAGGAATACCATAGAAGTACTTGAAAACTACTGTTCAAAGAAATTCCCCTGAACAGCAGATCAAATACTGTACTGTTATAAATCGTCAGCTATGCTGGATCCCTACCTGTGTGCATGAAAGGAAATGAAGAATGCAGAGAAAGGAGAAAAGTCTGCAACACTTAAAACAAAAGTTGTAATAGTTTGCAGTAGTTGTGGAATGTGCAAACAAAAGACAACAAAATAATACATTTAAAATCCACAGAGTTAGGGTAGTCGTCAATCTCCAACTATGGGAAATGTAAGACAATATTAACAGTAAAGTATATTTTGTTCAGAAGCTGTAAGTCAAAAGCAATCAAGAGCAAATCACTAGTGTTGGACACAAAACCCTTGAAAAGATTTTGTCTGACCCCTCAGCATTTTTACTGTACCCAGTTACTGAGGTTTACGAAGCTGTAATTGTTCAGAGAATGCAGTTTTATTCATTTTAAGAGAATAAATCTATTGGGCCAATCCTTGGCTTGGTTGTCTTGTTAATATATTTTTCATAACTAGATATTGCACTCTCTTTTGTCAGCCACATTATCATTTACCCCTTTTGACATAAAATTGTACTGTAAACACTTGTCCTCTTGCATTTCAGGCCCCAGATTGTAAAAGTAGTACGTACTCATATGGGCAAGGGGCATAACGAAGAGATGTGGACACTCTTAGCATCACTATCCAACTATTTGACCGTTACTGATGCTGCTTTTGTTGTGAATTATTTTGAAGAACAGTGCCAGGAAGGTTCAAAGGTAAGAGACATCTTGCATTGCTAGATGTGTTTTTCTTTAACTTATTTTCAAGGTAGATCTGGACAGTGATTAAACACTTTGGAAGTGAAGCTGTATTTAGTGCTTGACGTCTAATAGAAATATTTATCATTCCTAATATCTTAGACATTTGTTTTTATGTAGATGCAAATAAAATTCAAACCAAACAAACCTATGCCATAAACAGACTTGCTTCCTATCAAAATGTTGATAGTAATGCAGTTGTTATTGTGATTGTTACACAGGATCTGTCTGAAAACTGCAGCAATGTCCTGGTATGTCAAGAGATTAATGGGTTTTTTTCATGATGGGAAGTAATTTGTTGACATAGGTCTGTAAGGATATAATTGATAGAAGTTTTGTGTGGTTTGAGATTTGTACGTGGCTGTGATAGCTCCAGTTGTTTTGGTCCACTTATATTTATTGTAAACTTCTGAAGTGCTAATTTTCTCGTGTTATCTAGAAGTTATATAAAAGCATCCTTATATATGACACAGTGTTTCTGTCACCACTGTCATACACATGGTCTGACAAAGAGTACCTTTATATTATTAGAAAGTTTAGGATATTTGTAATCTTGTAATATTAAATTTTAGCATGATTGAATGACCTTTTCTCTAATGAGAAGTTGTCTTAGAAGAATTTAGTTTTTTCATGGCTTTCTGTACAATCCCCAGTGATATTTTTTGCAGGTGGGATCATACACCCTTCAACAGGTATTGAAAGTTCTGAGTAACAGCATCAAGAACATCCCCAACAACCGAGGGGAGGCTCTTCATGAGCGTCTTCTTCGTCCCATAACCCATTTCAATGTTGGCGCACAGCTGATATCCCCGATGATGGACACATTAACCTTGCTCACGTACAGTATGCATGGAAATGAGGAGGAAGGTAGGAAATGTTAAAAAGAACCTATGTTATATTCTTTGTAAAGAGCACTTTTCAGACCTAGGATAAGGCTTTAGCCCTCACACAGCTCTTGCTATTGGAGCAGTGGAAGTTTTATGTGACTTATCTCTAATGGTACATAGCCAACCTTTTGCTTCCTTTGTTGCTAGAGTTATTTGCTGTGTCAGTTGCTGTTTTACTATATCTAGAGAGAAGGCCCACAAGCCTGCAGCTACTCTCCGCCTTCCTTTCTGGTTGAACCAATCTCTGCCTTGTTTGTGCTACCTATCTTTTTTGGACGGTAGTTACTTGAGAAATGAGATGTTCACTGTAGATTGGCACAGAGGAATGAGGATGAATGTACTGTACCACCATACATAGTTGGAGCATTCTGTTTAGTTGAATCGTGTTGATGCAAGTGGGATCATTCTGCATAAAAGGAGGCTTCTTATGACTAATGGGTTGTAATGAACAAGTGTCTAATATGGGCTGAAGTTGAAAATAATTCTTTTTAAGTGTTGCCAGTTTACTTCAAAGTCTGCAGGTACAAACTCAAAACTAGCAAGACTACGGCTAGACAGGATGATCAAGTTTACACTTTAAAGCATATAGACTTACTGTATCTAGCCTGTAATAATAATAAGCATCTCTCAAATGCTAAGTTAAGCCTCCACAAGTGGCCAGATTGCATTTCTAAATTAAGAATACAGGCAGTCCCTGCTTACGGGCGGCATCGTTTAATGACATCTCGGTGTTATGGCGCTAGGCTAGCGACATTGTTAACTGGATTTTTGGCGCCGGTAAGCAGTTTATCGGCACCGGTAAGTGGTTTATAGGTGCTGTTAACTGGTTATGGTCACCAGTAACGGGTTATCAGCACTGATAACCGATTATTGGTACCCATAACCGGTTAATGGCACCGTTAAGTGGTTTATCAGTGCCATTATTGCCGATTTTCAGTTATCATTGATTGTTGGTTAGCGGCGCTTGGCTGGGAACAGAGCCCCCTCCGTTAGCCGGCAACTGCCTTTATTGTAACCAATAAACATATACTCTTATAGTAAGAATAATTGTATAGTCTGCATTTAGCCTGAGTACTGTTAGAAACTGTAGACTGGGAACACTGGCTAGTAAAGCCAAATACTCAATGAAGTCAGTGCTCTCTGTTGTAGTAAATACTGGTTCAGCCCAAGATTGAATATTTAAAAACTTGAGTTAATTTGTGGCTTCTGGAACCATTAAAAAAGCATTAAAGATTGAGTATGTGCATGATTTCCTATTAAGGGGTTCAATATGAATCCCCGGTAGGGGGGTGGTGCCATCAGTGCACCTCATGTGGTGCACTGTATGCATTAATTAAGAGTCTTTGCAGCGTCCCTTCGGCCCCTAGCTACAACTTCTCTCGTTTCTTTTACTGTATCTCCGTTCATAGTCTTTTACTGTCATCTGACTTTCCACCCTCAAAAAAATTTTTCTAATGCAACTGCAAGGTTTTCCTCCTGTTACGCCTTGCAGTGCTTCTTGCTGTCAGTTCCCCCTTTCAGGGCTGAATGACCTCATAGGTTCTTAAACATGAATCAGCGACTTACTGTCAACTTCATACTTACCCAGGTCTGGCAGCGTTGGAGAAATGGGTCGCCCCTATCCTGAAGTCTTGTGATGACCATTTGGCAAGTGTCCTCTTTCATCAGTCACTGTCCAGGCTTGATGCTGAAGGAGAAGAGAAACTATTTCGGTATGTTTTACCAAGTGATTTATTAGCGAGTGAATTTTTATCATCTTCATATAATATTGTGTGTTTTCCCTTTACAGTATTGAGTCAGATATCAAGTGAGTTCCTTTGTCATAATTCCATTGTAGTTCAGGTGTTCATCTATGCCCTTTCTCCTCGACCTCTAGGCCCTGTCACTAATCTTTGTCCCAAAAGGATTGCGCTTTGTTCCATGTCATGTGTCCAGCCATCTTGATCTCTGAGCTAGTGGTCTGTATTCCTATCCTACTTAACTTGTGGCAGCCCAAGACTTGTAGAGAATCAGAACTCTTGATGATTTGGACATTGTTCATTGTAGATGCGTAGCCAGTACTTTGAATTACAGTACTGTACCTAAAAATATTTTTAAAAATTAAAGATGTTAAAATTAAGAAAAATTGCTAACAAAACAATAGCTTAAAAGCTAATGGAAGCATTCTAAAATTTATTGAAGCAAAGTTTGAGTATGTTTACAATTTGATTTATTCTTTGTCATTTCACAGCCGTATCTTCACCTTGGGAGAGGCGTCAATGTTATGTCCTCGTAAGGTCAACAAGAGAATGTTCTTGTTGATTCAGAGTATTATTTTTCAACAAGCTGGGAAAGAGCCGAGGCCTCTCGTAATCCCAACTTCTCAGACTCAGAGTTCACAGCCACCTTCTATATCTTACAAGCCAACTACAAGAGTTCGGGTAAAGATTCTCTGTTGACTTTTTACTTACATGCAGACTACCTCAACTTGATTTATATCTAGCTAGGTGCTCTGCCATACGGTGTAAGTGGCATTGGATATAAGTAGGAGAGTTTCATACAGTAAAATACAGTTATCAGCTTGTATGTTTGATTTGTCTTTTATAGTTAGTTGTTTGATATTCCTTTTGTAACAAAACATGTTTATATTTTTATCTTCAAGTTAAATTTTTTATATTTTTTACTTCATTTTTTAGAATTGACACACTTGTCTTGAGTTTATGGTGAGCGGTTGCCCTTTGTAAAAAAAATTGTGTGGTACTTGAGGTTTTGAAAATGTAGAGTTAGAAGCATCATTCCTGATTGTATAAGAAAAGTGAAAGAAATTATGTTAATTATGTATTTGGTGGCTGTCTAAGGGATCTCAGAACAACATAAGGATATATCCCTGTGGTAGCTGGCATGCTTATTAGCCAGACTTTATTGTAAAGTTTATTGATGATGGATGGAACCAGGTAAAGTTAAGAAAGTTAGACAGCTAAGTGAGAAGGGACTAGAAGGGAGGGATGACAAGCACAAGGCTGAAAGCAGTGCAACTGAGGCCAAAGGAAAGCTGCAGAAAACCTTTGGTACTATGTACAGTGTGCTGTAAAAGAACACTATAAACAATAAACATATACAGGGTATCAGTCTTAAGTTGCTGAAGGAATAACCTGCAAAAGTAAGTTTTGTTATAATTAAGTTGTGTTAGGCAACAAAGGATATTAGTAACAGCTGAAGAAGTCTACAGTTTACTTTTGAAGCAACTTCTACTTCTAAGGTACCTCACTTTCATCTTATAAGATGTGCTGTGGATTTTCTGGGTTTTTTTATGTGTCTTATATGCCAGTAAATATAGTAATTGCAGAATGCTACCTTTGGTTAATGATGAAATTTGTTCGTTATAGGAAAAGGAAACTGAAAAAAAAAATTAGTTTAATCATGCAAGTATGAATGCGCAATATTACAAAGTTTTCAGAGCTGCGCTTTCTATTGAATTGACATTAAAAAGGGCCTCTTTTCTTCAGACTAACTGTTCACTGCTTATTTCAGGCTGTTGCTATTGTAGCACTAGGTAAAATGTGCTTGCAGCATGAGGAACAAGCGAAGCGTATCATTCCTGCTCTTGGGAAAATGCTTGATACGAAGATCTGCCCAGCACTGAGGATCAACATCGTGTTTACACTCTCGGATATGTGCGTGAGGTGAGTTTATTGCTGGCCTTTTGTATGACAGGGATGTAAATCAGAGAAAGAAGATGAAAGATGTTTGAAAACCTCCATAAGGACAGGGGTGCATGCTTTATTGGATTGGTTAACTATTAATGTAGTTATGATGCTTATATTTGAATTGTAAAAGTAATAAGTGAAAAGTGAAGTAAAATATTAATTAAATAATGTAAGATTGTAAAGTGGATAATGAAAGACATAGGAGAACAAAATTAGAGAACAAAAAATTGTGTTAACTGGTTCCATAACAAACATGAGCATCCAGGAACCATGGCCTGGTAATGGCTCGTGGCCTATTTTTCGCTTATTGTCACTATCCCATACCTTCACTGCAGATTATCTTCATACAATCAGGGGGAGAAAAAGTGATGAATCCAAAAACCAGCAAATGTAATATAGTGTATTGGTTAAATTATTTTTGTTCTGACACAATTTACAAACTGTCGGTCCTTTACATTAGGAATTACCTTCAGTGAAGCTGGAAACGGGAATTAAATACTGTCTGGGAGGCAGGAGTCCTGCCTGCCTGGATGTAAATATTGCAATTTGCTTTCGACCGTCATTGGGGGTAGACGTGTTCTCTTCGCTCTCTGCCCGGACTTCCGTTGAGCTGCCTTTTCCCGGTGGGATCTTTTTCTTGTTGCTTTGTACTTTTATGATGAAAGCCCTTGATAAACCCCGTAAGTCCAGCTTCCCCCAGCATGTGTGTCCTGGGTGGGCAGTAAGAAGTGTAATAGCTTTCGCTCTAGTATTGACATGGACCCACAGAACCTTTGCTCTTCTTGCAGGGGGCGAGTGTGTTCACGTACTTCACCTTGTTCTGAGGCTGTTCCTGGTCTGCAGAGTAATGGGTGAAGTTTGAGGGGAGGAGACAGCATCAAAGGAAGCCTGCCATTGTGTCATCCAAGGGTTACATGCCCCCGATGGCTCCCTCGGTGGCTGACCCTTTGGGATCGTTTCTCCCTCCTGGCAAGCTTCCCCTTCTTGCTGCCTCTCCTTTGGGTGAGGACTCCCCTTTGTCTTCTTCACTTGCTTTGCCGGGTGTTGAAAGCCTTGGGGGAGTGGACAATCAGGACATCCTCTCAGGGGCCTCACCTCGCTTTGGGGGGGGAAACTTTTTCCCCGGAGTGAGAGGAGTCTCCCTTCATTGACCCGACTTTGTCTTCAGGTATGGCGGTAGAGGCTTCTCTTGAGGGGCAGGCTCCAGACCTTGCTTCTACCTGGCTCCACCTGGGTCTCTGGAGGGTCTGCTGTCTCACCTGTCTGGCGGTCCAGTGGTGACCCATGCTGTGGCTACAGCTACTACGTGTACCATCACCATGAATGCCTTTGCCAAGATGCCGGTGACTGTCGCCTCTCACCTGGGTACCCAGGTAACAGCCGTGTCTGCTTCCCACCATGGTGTTCTGCTGCCTCCTGGCTTCCTGGCCCCATTATCCCAGCCAGGTCCCTCCAGTGTGGTGAATTCAACCGTGCCCTATCTCATGGTTCCTGCTGTTGCCAACTTCCGCTCGTTCCCCACTCCGGTCCTGGCTCATGGCCCGGCCTGGCTCCTGTACCTGCCCTGCATGAGTCGGCTGCTCATGTCGTGACTCCTGGCCTCCCTGGCTCCTGTGTTGCACTGACTCCCCTGGTTGCCTCTGGCTCTCTTGTTGACGTCTATGCTGCCCAGGTTGCTCCTGCTACCCTGGCCCTCCTGGCTGCTCCTGATTCTTCTGCTGCTCCCACCTGGATGGGGGACCTGACCACCATCCTTAAGAAGATGACAAAGAAGAAGTCGAAGAAGAGGTCTCTTAAGGTGTCATCGTTTTCATCTTCATCGCTGTCGTCTGCTAACTCTTCCCCTTCTTCCAAGGCTCGTCAGTCAAAGAAGAAAAAGGTTGTTCCCCCCCCCCCAGAAATCCTACCCTGTGACTTCTAAGGGACTGCCTTCCTCCACAGGGGAGGTAGTGGGATCTCTCGTCGGCTCTTCCCGGCCTTCGGGCCAGGGAACCGAATCGTTGACCCCCGGGGTCTGTCGTTTCGGGAGCCGAGGACGTGTAGACCTGGGTTTGCACACCCTTTGCAGTGCCTAAGAAGCCCGCTTCTAAGGCTGGCACTGTGTCGGATGCTCGTTCGTGAGCTGTGCCGAGCACCTGGGTCTCTAAGGAGACTCGGGCACCCGGACCAGTACCGGAGAGACCTCTCTCTGTACTGATTCGGGCACAGGATGAGAGAGCGAGCCCGGACATGCAGATGTCTTGGCTCTTCCTGCTAGCACTTCTTCGAATGCCAAGCAAGGTTCCCAGGTAGGTGCTTCGGCCTCTCAAGTCTGAACACCTGGCGAGACAGAGAAGAGGTTCCCTTCTCAGTCTTCTCGCGAGGTCCCGACCTCGAGGAAGACTGGGGCCCGTCAAGAGGACAGCGCAAGTTCTTGCCAGCCAGCTGCACGTTCAATTCTGCCCAGTCCCTGGTCACGTTTGCATGGCCAGCCTGGCTCAGCTCACGTGAACCACTCTGCTCCCCTTGGGACAACACTTCGCTTAGGCAAAAGCATTCTCCTGGACCTGAGATGCTGTCATCACTGCGGGTTGGTGACTTCTCTTGGCCCGCTGCTCCTGCTGGTTCCGCCAGCAAGACTGGTGGGGGTGCCCAATCCTCCTCGCCTGTCCCCTCAACCTCCTGGTCTTCCCTTAGGAGGTGCGAGTCAGACAGGAGGAACTCTGGTGAGTTGTCTCCCTGTAGTTCGACAACAAAGGCTTACACTCCTGGTTTGGTCCTCGGATCAACCAGATCATACATCCGCGTAGTGCAAGAAGGATCCCAGGGATCTGCCGAGGTTCTCCCTCCTGCCGGGAGAGTAAATCAGGAGGACCGAGCCTTGGAAGCTTCCCCAGGACATGGACACCTCCAAGATACAGAGGACTTTTGCAGAGGTCATTGCGCTGATTCGTCAGCACAACGACCTCGGGGGAGGGGCCGCAGTCTCATCTGTAGATGGTTCTTCATACCTTGAATCTTTTTGGGGTATGAAGAAGGAACCCAAGGTTTTGGTGGGGCTGCCATGGTCCACACTTGCCGAGGGGGTTTTTGATCAGGTGAATGGTCTTGTCCCTGGGCAAGACAATTCGCTTCATGCGAACCACTCCGACAAGTCTCTTCCCCTCCTCTGCCTCGACAGAAGCAATTCTACACGCCCTTGGAAGGTGCATTGCTGTCTAAGTAGGTTGACCCTGGAAGCCACCGCCATGGCAGCTCCCAGGCAGCCTCTTGGTTGGATCTGTGGTCGTCCACAGTATCCAAAGTGGCTGCCTCCTCGGGCGCGATTGTACCCGGGGAGGCTCCATTTTCGAGAGACTGTGCCATTTCCTACCTTGCCCACCAGACGGCAAACCTGTGGGCCAGTCTGGGTTCTCAAGCGAAGAGACGCTGTTCTTTCTCACTTCGCTATGTCTGTGGGACCCAAGTCGGCAATAACCCTATGGAATGGACCGTTGCTGGGTTCTGCCTCTCTCCTCCCTAGGGAGTTGGTAGATGCTGCGGTGGACAAATATCCGGCTGATGACAGCGACCATCTTGTCCACCAGGCAGTGACTAAGACCTCTGGGTCTTTGCGTTCCACTGCAGCCTGGTCTTTGGGCCAGACTAGCACTCCCTCGGCCCCTAAGAAGTCCCAGACTTCGAAGGGATCCCGCGGTAATACCCATCCTTCTTCTTCTTCAGGAAAGGGTGGGCAGTCACGCCCCTTTCAGCTTGCTTTCTAGTCTGGTAAAGGGGGCAAGGGGAAGAAGAAGGGGAAATGCTGGGGTTGGCATTCCCCTCCAGCTGCTGCCAAAGGGCGGCGAGTGCCTGTCAAGCCATTGGGCAACATGGCAGCGATACGGAACCGAGACCTGGGTAGTGGATGCCCTTCGGGAGGGATATCTACTCCCCTTTGGGTCTCGGCCACCCCTCACCGTCACTCTGGTCTGTCTCTGTACCTACGTTCCTGGATCTTTGAAGGAAATCTCACTGATGCAAGAAGTGCAAGCCTTGCTGAGCAAGGGTGCTGTAGAAGTTGTGTCGGATCGGTCCCCAGGCTTTTACAGCTGATCTTTCTCGTAGAGAAAGCCTCGGGGGGTTGGAGACTGGCCATAAACCTCTCTCCCCTGAACCGTTTAATTCGCCAGACTCGGTTCACAATGGAGACGGCGCATTTCGTGCTTGCCTCATCAAGGAGAACACTTCATGCTTACGGTGGACTGGAAGGGTGCATATTTTTAAATACCCTTTCATCCATCCTCTTGCAAGTACCTTTGCTTTATCTTCGGGGAGACAGTCTTCCAATTCAGGACACTCTGTTTTGGGCTCTCGACCGCTCCCTGGTGTCAGCTTGGGCCCATTCACACAGGATACGCCTGATGAGGTATCTCGACGACTGGCTAGTCCTGGCGAGCTCCTGCTCACAGTTGCTACAGGACAGGGATCGGCTCCTCAAGTTTAGCCGTGATCTTGGGATCATAGTAAATCTTGAGAAGTTGGATCTCTGATACATACGGTAACAGCAGAAGTCTTCCCCTTGGACTCTCGTATCAGGAGGTTCAGGAAGGCGGCACAGCTGTTTGTCTCAACAGGAACAACCAGCTCGGCAGTGGCAAGTCATCATCAGTCACTTGTTGTCATTGGAGAAGCTGGTCCCTCATGGATGTCTTCACCTTCGGTCTCTGCAGTGGAGACTGAAGGAGTTCTGGTCCCAGTCCCGAGACCCCCAGTCCTTTCCCATCCCTCTTTCCAAGGAGGTGAGAGAGGACCTAGACTGGTGGATGGATGAGAGGAACCTCTTAATAGGAGTATGCCTACATACTCCCCCTCCGGACATGCTGCTGTTCTCAGACACATCGACCGAGGGATGGGCTGCACACCTGGATGAGTTGCTGACTTCGGGGGTGTGGCACCAAGACAACAAGCACCTTCACATCAACATCCTGGAGCTCAACGCAGCCTTCCTGGGTTTCCAAGAGTTCCAGGATTGAGTGATGGGACACCCCATGGTGTTGATGAGTGACAACACCACAGTAGTGGCATATGTCAACAAGCAGGGGGGCCTAGTGTCTCTCCCGCTTCACCAGTTGACAATGAAGGTGCACGAGTGAGTGCTGGCTCACTCAGTAGAGCTGTCATCCAGGTACATTCCAGGCAAGAGGAATGTAGTGGCAGACAAGCTCAGCTGCCAGAATCAGGTGATTGGGACAGAGTGGTCCCTTCATCCAGACATCGCGGAAAGGTTGTTCGGCCTGTGGGGGCATCCAGTCATCGATCTGTTTGCCATCTGGCTGTGGAGGACGCGTTCCAACCTTGACATCTACGCCTTTCCTCCATTCTGTCTGATTCGCAGGGTGATCAGCCAAGTGATGATTGCCCCGAATCTAAGGATGATTCTGGTGGCTCCCAAATGGCTTCAGGTTGTTTGGTATCCCGACTTGCTAGCTCCTCTTTCTGAGGCACAGAGAGAGAGAGAGAGAGAGAGAGAGAGAGAGAGAGAGAGAGAGAGACCCCCCCCCCCGCCGCCGCCGCCGCCACCTCCACCGCCCAACCTGCAGTGTCAACCCCATGTCGAGCAGTGTCACCTGGCAGTGCAGTCCCTGTGTCTTCATGAGTGGAGGTTATCCACCATCTCCTGCGAGCAAGAGGCTTTTTGTGTCCTGCAGCAATGGAGATGGCTGGATACCTCAGACAGTCCTCTGCAGCAGTATACCAGGGAAAGTGGTCCATCTTCTGTGGGTGGTGTCGTGGACGGGGTATCTCTCCAGTCGGAGCTACTGTTCAGCAGGTCGCGGACTTACTCATCTTTCTTCGCCGAGAGAAACTTCTCTCCGTTTCAGCTGTAAAATGCTATTGGGCTGCACTCGGCCTAGTCTTGCGGCTGAAAGGGTGAGATATCTCCTCATCCTTCGAGATGAGAAGTTTCAAGAGGTCTTGCCCACCCAGAGACCTCAGGCCTCCTGCGTGGGACGTGACTTTCTTTCTAAGGAGCCTGACTCGTGCACCGTATGAGCTTTTATGAGAGTCGTCAGATAGGGACCTGACCCCCAAGACTGTTTTCCTGCTTGCCCTGGCATTGGCAAAGAGAGTTGGTGAACTTCACAGACTTTCCTTTGATGTTAAACACTCAAGGGGATGGGGATCAGTTATGCTCAACTTCGTCCCGGACTTCGTAGTGAAGACTCAGAACCCATCAGTCCCTGACACTCGGTTTGAGTCCTTCACAATCCCCTCCCTAGAGAACTTCGTAGGTAATGACCCAGGTGAGATGCTACTGAGTCCTGCTAGAGTGCTGCGGCGCTACCTGAAAAGAACTGACCATCTCTGACCTGAGTGTTGACAACTCTTCATTAGTGCTGGCTCGACCAAGAAAGAGGTGTCTAAGAGCACGATTTCTTTCTGGCTTCGTGAGATGATAAGGAGAGCGTACAGTGCTGCTGGAGAAGACGACACCGGTACGCTCCTCCCAAGAGCTCATGAAGTCCGCAGCATTGGTCCATCCTTCACATCCCGAAAGAACCTGTTGGTTCCATAGGTATTGAAGGCTGGGGTGTGGTCCAAATAAACCACCTTCACTTCCTTTTATCTTTGGGATATTGCCCACAAGTCCTTGGACACTTTCCTTGGGTCCTGTGGTGGCTACTCAACAAGTTGTGTAGCTTACCCGGCTCCTCTAACAGGACAGGTTGCATCTCGCCTAAGATGTACAGTTGTGGATGGGAGAAAGATTGTGGAGTGACTGGCCTCTCTTCCTTCTCTTCATCTTGGCTCTCTTCCTGCAAGCGGGGAGCGGACGTGCCGTTACATGCTGGATCTGGCGGTCGATGCAGGTAAGCATACAACTCGAGTTTCCGTTCTGTTTCCTTTTAGGATCATAGAGGCAATCCCTCTCCTTCCTCTAGCAAGGGAAGGAAGGAGACCATGACAATAAGACAAACCCAATGCTTGTATTTGCCTTACTGTCACCGACTTTCAAGGTTCTTCCTAGCCTGCTTTGCTTGAACTGACATTTTCCTCACTCATGCAAAGGGACCCAGAAGTCTGATAATTGATCTCGCATTTCTTACAACCTGATCATTTTCTCAGAGGCAGTTTTCCCTTCCTCGCTCTGTCGACCAGGAAGGGAACACAAGGTGTGGCGAACTCCAGTCAGTTCATAGAGACTCGCTCAGATTCCTCCCTCCAACCAGTGAGTCTTCCTAATATAAAGGACCGACGGTTTGTACAGTATATCGTGTTGGAACAAATCAATTTTTAAAGTAAATTGTATTTTTCTTAACTGTACAAACCTGAGGTCCTTTACATTATATTTTCATGCCCACCTCAAGTCACTTCTCAATCTGACACCTGGGCCAAAAGGCTAATTGGAATGTTTACATCTGGGCAGGTGGGACTTCTGCCTCCTGGACGGTAGTTAACTGTCTAACGGTCTAACCACCTTGTTCAAAAGTTCAACGGCCGTTTCCAGCTTCACTGAAAGTCATTTTTAATGTAAAGGACCTCGGGTTTGTATAGTTAGGGAAAACACAATTTACTTTAAAAAACGGTGATTTCTTTTCAGGTATGCAACTCTTGTAGATCCTCTGATGCCACAAGTGACTGCTTGTTTACGTGACCCTGATCTAGAGGTCAGAAGGACTACTCTCACACTACTCATCAACTTGTTGCAAGAGGATTATCTCAAGCTCAAGGGGTCCTTCTTTTATCGCATCTTGCAGGTGATATTTTCAAATATTTCCTTTCAGTTATTAAAGGGATAGGCAATGCACATATTTCTGATGCAAGGCCAGGTCTGAAGGCAACAAGAATGTAGCGTACAGTAAAAAAAGAGTGGCATATTACCCTGAAGGTTATGATAGTCCTACCTCTTAACTCTCTAACGCCGAGCCTCTATTTACAAAAACGTCTCCTGTATGCCGGCGGCATTCGGGAGTTAGCGCCGAAGCGGAAAAAAAATTTTTTTCAAAAAATCACAGCACGCTTAGTTTTTAAGATTAAGAGTTCATTTTTGGCTCCTTTTTTTGTCATTGCCTGAAGTTTAGTATGCAACCATCAGAAATGAAAAAATATATCATTATCATATATAAATATTGAAATATATGACAGCGCAAAAAAAATCTTTCATATATAATTTTATACAAATCGCGCTGTGAGCAAAACGGTTAAAGCTAACGGGTTATTTTTTTTTCTTTGTATTGTACACTAAATTGCGATGATTTTGGTATATAACAAATTGTAAAATGATCAAAGCAACGCAGAAAATATTATCACAAAATGATGCATGAATTCGTAATGCGCGGACGTAAAAAAATGTTTTTTTTTTTAAATTCATCATAAATCTAAATATTGTGCTAGAGACTTCCCGTTTGTTGAAAAATGAAGCTAATTGATTGAATATTACTAGACTGTAAGTGTTTTAGCTTACAATTGCAGTTTTCGACCATTTCGGTCGAGTTAAAGTTGACCGAAAGTCGAATTTTTTCTATTTATCGTGATTTATATGAAAATATTTCAAAACTGATAAAAGCTACAACCATGAGTTATTTTCTGTTGTATTCTACATGAAATTGCGCACATTTTCATATATAAAAGTTTACGTAATGACTAATATAAAACGGTGCAAACATTACGACAACGTGACGAAAGAATTTCTGAGATGTTCGGCCGAGTTACCACGCGGACGTAAGGAAAATGTTTTTTTCAAAAATTCACCATAAATCGAAATATTGTGCTAGAGACTTCCAATTTATTGCAAAATTAAGGTAAATGATTGAATATTACTAGAATGTAAGAGTTTTAGCTTACAATTGAGTTTTTCGACCATTTCGTCGAGTTAAAGTTGACCGAAGGTTGAAATTTTGGCAGTTATCGTGATTTATGTGAAAATATTTCAAAACTGATAAAAGCTATAACCATGAGTTATTTTCTGTTGTATTCTACATGAAATTGCACACATTTTCATATATAAAAGTTTATATAATGACTAATGTAAACGATGCAAACATTACGACAACTTGACGAAAGAATTTCTGAGATGTTCGCCAAGTTACCGCGCAGACGTAAGGAAAAAAGTTTTTTTTTTTTTTTTTCAGAAATTCACCATAAATCGAAATATTGCGCTAGAGACTTCCAGTTTGTTGCAAAATGAAGGTACATGATTGAATATTACTAGAATGTAAGAGTTTTAGCTTATAATTGCGTTTTTTTACCATTTCGGTCGAGTTAAAGTTGACCGAAGTTTGAAATTTTGGCAGTTATCGTGATTTATATGAAAATATTTCAAAACTGATAAAAGCTACAACCATGAGTTATTTTGTGTTGTATTCTACATGAAATTGCACACATTTCCAGATATAAAACCTTATGTAACGACTAATATAAAATGGTGCAAAGATTACGACAACGTGACGAAAGAATTTCTGGCGCGGACGTAAGGAAAAAGTTTTTTTTTTAAATTCACCATAAATCGAAATATTGTGCTAGAGACTTCCAATTTGTTGGAAAATTAAGGTAAATGATTGAATATTACTAGAATGTAAGAGTTTTAGCTTACAATTGCGTTTTTTGACCATTTCGGTCGACTCAAAGTTGACCGAAGGTTGAAATTTTGGCAGTTATCATGATTTATATGAAAATATTTCCAAACTAATAAAAGCTACAACCATGGGTTGTATTTTGCTGTATTTTACATGAAATTGCGCACATTTTCGTATATAAAACTTTATGTAACGGCTAATATAAAACAGTGCAAAAATTATGACAAAATGACGAAAGAATTTCTGAAATTTTCGGCCGAGTTACCGCGTGGACGTAAGGAAAAAGTTTTTTAAAAAATTCACCATAAATCGAAATATTGTGCTAGAGACTTCCAATTTGTTGCAAAATGAAGGTAAATGATTGAATATTACTAGAATGTAAGAGTTTTAGCTTACAATTGCGTTTTTCGACCATTTCGGTCGAGTCAAAGTTGACCGAAGGTTGAAATTTTTTGTTGTCGACATACAGTATGTCCACTCGGCACCCAACAGACAATTTTAGTCGATGTATGATACGTCCAGTCGGCGTTTAAGGGTTATTGGGAAGATTTTTCATTGCTTGAACTTTACAAATTTGCACGAGGAAGGTATTTCAATTTTTGCTTGACTATTTTTGAAAACGTGAAAAATGATGTGTCAAATGTTGCGAGAGAATGAGATTAGTTAACTATAATGGCATAGCTGTCTTGCAGATTTAAAATCATCATCAAACCGATTTACAACTATGTAAGAGAGCATGTGGTCTTTTCTCTGATGTGTGTTTCAGTTTGGTCAGTTTTTCATATGAATTATTGTACAGAGAAATGGAACATCATCTTTACTGATAACCATTTATTTTTCTTTTAATACAGAGGCAGTATGTCAGGCTATCCATGCCTGAAGAAAACAAGAAAAGGGTAGAGTTGGGATTAATATTTAGAGAATTGATTGATCTGAAACTCTTGGGATTTGTTCTTAACTGAGGGACAAAATTTAAGAGCAGGAAACCTATATATATAGCCCACATTTCATTTGGTGTTGATTGTTTTATTGAACCCTAGTTCATGTCTTAATGTTTGGTTTCAGTGTCTGACTGATGATCACGAAGAAATGCGGAGCACCGTTCTGTTCTACATCACTGAGAGGTTGCTGAAACGCTTCCCAAAGATTCTCTGCCAGCACTTTATTGAATGTATCTTCCATTATAACTGCTATGAGGTGAGTGTTCATTTCGGCAGACCCTTCTTTTGATTAGGTTTTGTGTAGTTGACTGGGATATCTGTGATGCTATTTGTGGCTGCTGAGCAATCTGTGGTGTTGCTTTAAGTTGCTTTATGCAGATGTTCTCAAGCCTCAGTACATTGAGTTCCCATGTTTGGGAATGCAATCATGAAGTCTCCTGTTTGATTTTGCAGGAACACGAGAGTTATAACAGATTCACCCAGAGCTCCAAAGAAAAGGAGTTGTTCTCTCTTGCTGGCAAAGAACATATGGAAGACAGGATGATGATCTATAAGTTCATGCTGGATCACATGCAGGATGAGCAGAGATTTACAACAACCCACCGACTTATTCAGGATGTTTTAGGTTAATATTCATTGTTTTGTCAATGAAGAACAGAAACTTGATATGAGAGATGAAACGATGGGCACATATTTATACTGTCAAGTCAAAATAATTGAAGTCTGACCATCTTAAAGAGTCTGAGAAACTGAAAACCCCATAGTTTTGTAGAAGCAGAATGACACTACTCAAAAATGGTTGAGTTACATTTTAAATTCCAGGTGGATTGGTTGATGGTCGCATAAAGCTCTCTCCTGGAAGCTTGCCCATGCTGGAGGACACACTGAATGTCTTGAGAAGCGACGAGATCAAGCTTGCGTCCCTGAAATCACGACCCGAGGACACAGATCAACCTGCAGATCAAGCAGAAGAAGCTGCCATGGCTGGTATGGTGATCAAAAAGACTATTATATCACAGGTAAGTGTTGATGAGGAAGCTTAATTTTAGTACATAATTAGAAGTGTTATTACTCCAAAGTGGGGCAGTGTCTGCAGTGTGCTTTCTGTGGCACACTGTAGAAGGAAAAAGAGGCCCTAGTACATTGCTTCTGTCTTAACTTTTCGTCTGGTCACTTTGGTATATACCAATTTTGCTGTCCAACTATCTTTTCTTAGTCTCATTTCCACCTTTTCAAAATTAAAATTCCTTTGGACTAGCCTTATCACTATAGAAATAGAGTTCAGTGGTCTGGTTTAATTGCCTTATAATAATTATGGCAGACATTAGTCAGGTGTCTAGTGTTCTAGTTGGTTACTATGTTGTCAGTTGGTTTCATTGAGCAGTGCATGAGCTAATACATTATTGCAATGACTTTAGTTTACTTTGATCAATGAGTATAGCTAATTTAATTTTGCAGAACTATTTGAAAAACTCAAGTAATTTTCCCTTGTTCTTCCTGCATGTAAGTGTTCTTTTATAAATATGATCAAGTATACATTAAGATAGGTAGTAGGTAGTAGGTTGGCCAAGGCAAAAATTCATCAAGAAGCATTGAATATATCTACTAATTATATAAAGTCTTTAGAGTTATTAAGTGTAATGAAGATTACAGTGCACAGTAAAAGGTATAGATTGACTTGAATATCATTTAGTAAGAAAAGGGGTCTTCGCAGCTTCCCTTTGGTCCCCAACTGCATTATTTTCTACCTTTGACACTACTTCATCCCTCAGGACCTAGGGTCCAACCTCTTCAACTTTTCCTATGTCATATTTCTTTTAAAAATTAACAAAAAAAATCTTTTTAGCTACCCTTTTGAAAGTTTAGAAATGTCTTGGTTGTCTAGTTAAACAGTACTTTAAAATGAGTATGATAGTGTTGGAGATGTAGTCCTTTTAAAATTGAAGTTGAATCTTGATCATGTCATTGTACCTATGTCAAAGTTAAGTACTGTATGTATATTATTTTCTCAGGACCCTTCTAGGATGAAGGTAAAGTTATCTCTTATCCTTTATATCCATGTTGTCTTTCATTTAAGTATTAGGTTTGTTATTTGTATCCAGTGGACATTTATTATTTTGCTGATGCATTATTGCTTGTAATGGGGATGGTTAGCCTAAAGATAAAATAATTCCTGAGAAAAGAAGAGAGATCATTTTCCTAGGTGAGTATCCCTGCTGCTAGCATAACCCCTTTCTCATACATCATTCATCATTCTTCATTGAGCTAAGGTGTGTGATGCAATGCTTCTTTTTCTTTCGTCATTTGCCCGAGAGATATGCCTTCCTGCCATTTTCCAGATGTTTTCAAAAGCAGCCTGAGTGTTGCAGTGTTTTAATCATTGACATTATCTTAGCATATGTAAAGTACATTAAGGGGGGCGTTTGAAAAAATTGTTTTTTTATTAATAACTCTGGTTTTTTTTTTTTTTTTTTTGCATGAATCAGTTTGAAATTTTGGCCATTGGTTAGTTTATGTATAGCGAAAAGGTCAGTACAGTACTGTATTCATATTTTCCTTCTCACCCCCCCCCAAAAAAAATTCTTTAAAAAAAATTCAGCCATAACTACTGCAACCTAAGAGCTGAAATTTACGTGGTAGACAAGTATTATAGATTAGAATAAAGTAATAGAGCGTTTTTTTTTTTCACATTTTTTTTTTACAAATAATTTTTGATTTTTGAAAAATCTTCGATCGATTTCGTGGAAAAATAAATCCGAAAAATATTTTTGGGACAAAATAAAAAAAACTACCTTTAGTTTTGTAGACAATTTATGTAGCTTTCATTTGTATTTTGTTTCATTGAGATAGGTGAATTCGTTACGTCTGAGTCTCCATTTGAAGGTCGATAACTTTAGTTTTGAGATACCTGCCTCCAAAGTTTTATGATGACATTTTTTGCTTGTCTGTCCATTTATTTGCTTGTTGTCTCACACTCTGAGGTTTTTATGACAAATTTTGTATGTTATATCATATTGGTGTTATCTGTGATTATTATTTTCCTCTCTCTTGGAAAGAGTATTATCCCACATTGTGGGGGGGGGTGTCAGAGTTGCCCACACTCCTCTCTGTGGCCAGGTTAAATTTTCTTGGTCTCAGCATGGTTTCTTCTGAACAAAGAAGTATTACAAAGCCAAGAGAAATACAAAAAATTGACTTGCAAAGTAATATAAGTGCGCTGAATGAAAAGTGTGTCAAAACACGGACGAGGTTGGGCAGCGTGACGTCTTGCTTTGTCGAGAGCTGAGCTGCCACTAATCACCCAAGTGGGTACACTCCTTCGCCCAACAGGGCCTCTACGCACTTGCGTAGGATATAGTTGCCATATACCGCATTTAGATATTCTTCTTTGATAGCTAAATTGAAAATACTACTGATATACTGAAGTTATCATTACATTACTGTATACAAAAAATGTAATTTTCTCAGTGATAGTAGGGTTATGGTTTTGGCTTATAACTCAAAAACTATTGCGAATTTTTTAATAAAATTTGCTGAGAATATAGTCGAGGTGTAAGAGTCTGTATATGAAATATCAGGAAAAATTTGGATTCTTCGATTTTTTCATCAAACGCTCCCCTTAAGAAGTTTGTCCTATCAGTACAATTTTGACAAATTTTTGCTCAAATACAGCCTTTGTTTTATTGAAAAACTGAATGACAGTCTTAGTAGGACTGCCTGTAGTGGCTGGACACTGATAGTGAATAATGATGTAACCAGTTATGTTACAAGTAATAATGCAGAAAATGGATGCTCATGTGTAGAAAATGTTTAATTTTCTTTTTGTTTTTCCTGATTTATGTAGCCTTCAACTGATGACCTTAGTAAACATTCATAGTTCTATCATTACTAATGGTGGTTGACCATCTTCTGTGTTTGCATGGTGCATTTAAAAAAATTTCAGTAGTTTTAAAGTTTGGAAGTTTCTCAGAATATCCATTAATCCTTAGTGGGCCTTGTAGTCACACTGTAGGTAACCCAAAACGGTCTTTGCTGTGTCCCTTGAATCCTTAGCTACATTGCTTTCTGCCTTTTACTTTTTATGTGGTCTTTTTGGTTTCTTCCCACCTAACTGTCTAGCTTCTCAGACTTTATTCTTGTCCAGTTTCTACCTTCCATTTAAGAGCTAACCCTTTAAAAGCCAAGAGATATGACTCAGTGGTCTGTTTAAACTATTTTTTTATAATAATCTGAATTGCCATCAGTTTTATCTTTGTGTTCCTCAAATGTTATCTGTTGAAAGCATCATAGTAATTCCAAACCTTCAGTTGGTAATGACTGTCATGTCAAGAGAATCTTGATATGATTATCTTCTGATGTTCAATAGCTTATGAGCTTTTTCATCGTTGTTTTTAGTGGTGCTTAATTTTGTCATTCTGTAGTCTTTGTTGCATGTTAATCTTAAGGTTATTAATGTCTACAACGGCTTGGCATTTGTAGCAGTCAGAAATGGTTTTGTTCTGTGAAATAGCTTTGCTATATGACTTAATGTATTTAAAGTGAATTCATTTTTTTTATTTCCTATTCTCCCTACTGTGTTGGATGGAAATGTACACCAAAACCATGGGGCTAGTAACTCATGAAATATATGAATGATATTGATGGCATTTAAGATGTTAGAAATATTACACATTCCAGAGCTAGTGCAGCAGAAAAAGCTCAAGTGAAAAATGAAATATAAGTTATCCAAAGTTTTTTCAAGTAATATCAAATTTATGCTATGTTTTCATTCCAATTGTAGTACTTCTATTTTATTTAAGATTTAAAATTTTAGGACAGTTGAATTGTTACTTGAAGACAGTATGCTTTGCAATTGACAAGCAGTGCATAGTAGATGAAATCAAAACCTCTTTAATCTAGCAGTTAAGTAATATTGTTGTTTTCATAATGCAAAGGGGATCCTCGTGTCCAGGAGGTAGAGGATTTGGAGAGTCAGGAGCTTCTTTTTTCTGATGAAGAGGTTATTGATCGCATTTGTGAGTTCAGTTATCTTTCTAAAAAGACTGTGACTCCTTCTATGATCATTCCGACAGGAATAGAAGCCTTGCTGGGACTGAAGAAGGACTCAGGTCATCATTTGAGTTGCCTTGTCCCAGTCACGCTGACTCAGTCCTTAATCGTGCAAATTCCTTGATTTCAGGACGAGATAACTCCTTTTGTTCTGGCAGATCATTTAAGTTCCTCCCTCCTCCTCTTCCTCGCCACAAGAAGTATTGTGCAACTCCTCTTGTGCCTCTTCTGAATAGACAGGTCAACTCTGATGTTGTCTGTGTGAAGCTGGGTTTGACTCTGGATCAGGTCAGAGCAGAAGGTTCTTCCCTTTCCGTTCAAGAAGCTGCTTCTTTGGAGTCGACTGTCTCTTCTGCCTTCCAAACTGTTTCTTTCCTGGATTTGTGGTATTCAGCTGTTGCCAAGATTTTTTCTTCCCATTCATCAAGGAGTAAAGTTAGTAGTTCAACTTACATCAGGTTATTGCAATCTGGTGCTAAGGCTATTTCCTACCTTACCCATCTGACCTAATTTGTGGGCCAATATCCCGCTGATGAGGAGAGACGCAGCCCTCTCCAAAGTGGCTTGGTCTGTCGGTGTGGATTCCTTGTTATCCTTGAGGAATGGCAATATGCTGGACTCCCAGCTGCTTTTCCCAAGGATTCAATTGGATGCAGCTGTCGACAGGTGTCGATATGATCATCTCGTCCAGCAAGCAGTGAGTAAAGCAGCAGCTTCTTCTCATCTGAATGCTCCAAGCAGAATCCACAGCCTCCTCCTAAGAAGCCTATAAGACCTCCTACAATCAAGAGTTCCCAACTTGCTTCGTCACTGAAGAAGCCTTCCCAACGTCCCTTTCAGTCTCACTCTACCAGACCAGGCAGGGGAAATAGGGGCAGAGGTGGGGGGATGCCTGGTGAGCCATTGGGCTACGTGGCAGTATTATGGAGCAGAGCTGTGGGTGGTAGATGTCCTGAATCTTGTAATCTGCCTCTGTTTAAGAGCTCGCTTGCCTTTAGTTGAGAGGAGCTCAACTCCATCTTTTCCTGTAAGGTTGAGCTCATTTAAGGCAGAAGTGCTTGTTTTGGTTTCTTAACCATAAATCTTGTACTAAGGGTGTCCAAAGTTCTCTTCTAGAACAGCTCCAAAAATACTGATTTCATGAGTGAATGTCTGGTGAACTGAATGTTGCCATTTACTCTCTCTTAGCCTTGTAAGTGAAATGTTCTTCACATCCCTGGATTGTAAGGCTGCTGTGTGTTGTAGTGTTTCCAAATAGACACAGACTTGCCTCATCTTAAGGGATTGTGTACTCTAGATTTGGGTAGAGTGGAAGGACTTGAATAGAATTCTAATTTTAAGATATAACTTGGCTCAAAACACCCTATTGTTATGTAGCCATTCTCAGGATCAAGAGTCCAGTGCAAATGTGTATGCATGTGAAATATTCCTAAGTGCATATGGGGCTAATTGGTAGTCAATACTAAAGGATTTTTGTGGTGGGACTTAGGCCCTCAAGCTGTAGTGTTGTCTTCCATTAACTTTTGCCCATTCCCTTGTGTATCTTCCCACATAGATGTCCAATGTGTTCAGTTTTACCTTGATTCAGTTTTCATCCTTCAATTAAGAATGAAATCTATGGGCCAGCCTCATGAGAATTTAGGTATGGGACTCTGGGGTCTGGTTAAACTAATAACGATTGGAATTATGCAAGTCTCATTAATCCTTTCATTCCTACAGGTAGTAAAGCGCAGTGTGATAGAGAATGTCGTTCCAATCCTGATTGCTGTCAAACATAAATTAGAGGAACATAGATCACCTCTAATGAAGCACTTACTGCTCTACTTTAAGGAACTTATGAAGGATTACAAAAACGAGGTATGCTTGATTTTATGTAGAGGCTAGTTTTGTAAGTGTTTTTATGACAGTAATTTCTCAGTTGGATTACGTGTATAGGTTCTAGATATTTTGCATTTATTTCATGCCTTGAATTTTAGATAAAACAAATGATATTAAGTTTCTTTTAATCAGAGTGTAAATTGTGTGGCTTCTTTGAGTTATAAAAGGCACAGCATGGAATAACTAAGGTTTCTAGCAGGGTTCATTCAGCCCCAAGCTGGATTGCTGTCTTTTACTTTTCATTGCTCCCTTGGTCTCTCCCTCCCCCTCTTTGCTGTACCACATCAACCATTTTTTCATGTTTCCTTGTCTGGTGCCCTAATGTTCTCAAAATTCAAAGTAAAGCATATATGGACACTTATTTTTATTTCTTTGGAGTAATTTTAAATATCCAGTCAGACATTACACTAGTCATGAATTTTGTTTGATCAAACTAGTTTTTAATTTATGTAAAGAATTGTCGTTTTCTCTTGTTTCATGATTGTTAAGCTAATATTTTTTCAATTTTGATTTGGCTAACCTTTTTTGATTTGGAATTTATAATTGATGAAATGCATTGTGCAAATTTGTAATATTTTCTTTGGTATCATGTAACCTCGTAGATATTATCCTTTGAGGTCAAGTTTTTTATCTTTTTCAGATAAAAGAAATATTAGCAGGCGACAAACAGCTTGCTCAAGAGATTGAGTTTGATTTGAAGCGATTTGATCAGGAGGAAAAAGAAAGAGAGGAAGAAGAACTACGGAGGAAACAGGCTGAAAAAGAAGTTGCTGCTGATGATCAAGATGCTGATGCTGGTGAATGTGCCAATGATCTTGAGAAATCTGTAAATTTGGGCACATCACCGTCCCTTAGGAAAAATGGCCCGGGAATGACACCAAAGACACCAACTGCTGTACAAAATAAACTCCACAAACTGGCACTGTTGAATTCCAAGGCAATAACAAATAGGAGGAGGAGTTCTCTTTTACCAGTGCCATTCAATCAGGACAGTGATTCAAACGTAAATTCACTGGAAACTCGAGCTTCACATTCCCAAAATGCAGCACAGGCCCAGACGCCAAAAGTTAATGGTGAAAGAGAAAATGTTCAAACACCAGAGGCATCTGACGTTGAGAGACGACCAAGTTCTGACGAGGAGGTTAGGAAGGAAGCCAGGCCTGATCAAGAGGAAGAAGACTTGGAAAACAAGGCTTCTGAAAAGGACGACACCCACGTTGATCCCAGGCCAATTGGAGGAAATTCTCCTGCTAGAAATATTGAAGGAACTCCCAAAGCAAAAACATTAAAGTCAACTAGGGATAAATTATTGAGAGCCATTAGCACACCTCATCACAAACCTGGTGTGATTAGTAATATTACATTTATAGATGAAACCCAGGATCTCAGTGCAATAACTGTAAACTCTTCGGCTGTTTCACTGCAGTCAGGTACTGAACAGCCTAAATTAGTTTTACATTTGCAAAGTCCTGAAGCCTTTGCAAAGGAATCTGAATTTAGTCGATTACGTCGAGCAAGTAGGGAAAGCGAACAGAGATCTGAACCTAAGGGGAAGGCTACCAAATCAATTCGTAAATCCAACCCAGAAATTTTTGAGTCCCATACTAGTTTCGGAACAGAGGCTGATAGTGATAATTCTGATTTAGTCCCAGAAAATCAAAGTGCACAGAAAGAAGGAGTGAGGGTGGAAGAAGCAGTCAGTAAAGGTAAAAGGACAAGGGATATGGCCTCGCTTAGTCCTTATACCAAAGAAGGGTGGAGGTCGAGAAAAATTCAGAAGCCAAAATGAAAAGTATAGGTAGAAAGGAAGTGGAGGAAAATATTTTTCTACTCTGATGAATATAAGGTATGAATGTATTTAGTAAGATTTTATTTTGCTTTATCTTTTGTAAACTGTATATTAAGGAAGAATTAAGTACTCTTAAGGTTCTGTACTGTAGTGTTCTTGAGTGTTATGATATCTCAAATTAGAAATAAAGACATCATAAAATCATGACTATTTCTATATTTTAATGTTTAGACATTTGGCAAGGTGGAAGTGCCCGAGTAAAATTAAAATGAAATACCAGGTAGATAATGTGAAATTACTTGTAATAAAAGACACAAGGGAAGACCAACAAGTTGCTGTTTCACAGGAAAGGACTAAGTACATAAAATAGAAGAGCCTGCAGTGGCTTGCAGCTTTTGCAAGCCACTTTTATAAGCAACGTGTGTTGTCCTCTGTTCCATTGTTTTTGTGATTTATTTTATTCAAGGCCTTTTTCCTAAGAGTGCAGCAGTATAATTTTCCCAGAAGGTTGTAACTGGAAATAACTTCCATGAGAAACAACTGTTAAAACTAATGCACCACTGAGATGCAGGTTATAGCTTTCTTACATGTATGTAATATACATACTTAGTACAGTCTCTGTTGTTATAAGGACGAACAGAAATAAGGCTTTAGAAAGAATATTGGGAGCCAGCTAGCATGGTAGGATGGGAAATACTATAAGGCAAATTACATATGTGAGATGGTAATGTAATTGGAGATGGCTAGGACATCTCTCGTGTTGTCCTGGGAGAATGGTATGTGACTGTGTAAGCTTGGGCCTTCCAGACCCAGGAGATTTGGAAAAATCCAGACTTACTTGCATGAGAATTATGAAATGGCCAGCTGGACATGAGAGAACATTTACGAGAGTGAAGATAATGGTCATGGAGGTGTATTGTGTTCTGTAGTGCTCTAGTTGTGTGGTTATTTTTCAGCTCTCAGATTTCACTTGTTATAAGAAGAAATCCTGTGGGAGCTTCTCCTGATTTGAAGTATGATATCAAGTTAAACAGCTTTTTGATATCAGTGACATTAATGTAGTATTAATGAATATTAACATGTAATCCTTTTATATCTGAATGACTCAGTGACCCAGTCACTGAATGCAGAGAATGAAATACAGATCTTACTTTGATAGCTGAATTTAGTTGTCAAGTTTCAGTGAACAGTGTATAATAAACTCTCTGCGACCAGACACAGCAAAAAGCTAGAGGTATTTTGTTTGGTCGTTACAGATCCGTGGGCTGCGGTGGAAGACGCCTTGAATCACCCTTGGGACAACCTGGATGTTTAGGCCCCCCCCTTTTTTTTTGCCTGATCTGTCAAGTTATCAACAGAGTAATGACTTCTCAGAATCCCAGGATGACTAGTGGCTCCTTTATGGCCACATGCAGAATGGAACCCTGATCTTCTAGCTCTACTGACCGAGACACCGAGGTAGATTCCCCCCTGGCACAACCTTTGCCAACCCACACATCGAGAGGCTCCACCAATCGGTAGGGTCCCTATCTCTTCATGGCTGGAGACTATCCAGTATCTCCTGTAAGTGAAAGGCTTTTTTCGCAGAGCAGCTACAGAGATCATCTACAGCCATGTACCAGGGGAAGTGGGCCATCTACTGTGATTGGTGTCGTCAACGGGGTGTCTCTCCGGTTGGAACTTATATTCAACAAGTAGCAAACTTCCTCGTATTTCTACGAAGGGAGAAGCTACTTTCTGTGTCAACCATCAAGGGCTATAGAGCCGCTTTAGGATTAGTTCTGCACATGAGAGGTGCAGACCTTTCCTCATCCTAGGAAATCTCCATTCTTCTCAAAAGTTTTGAACAGTCCAGTTCCCCGAGAGATCTTAAGCCTCCTAATTGCAATTTGACCCTGGTACTTAGCATTCTTACTCGTGCTCCTTATGAACCCGTAGGGGTTCCTCAGACAGAAATTTAACCCTGAAAACATTCTTCTCACTTCTCACTGGCCTTGGCTTCATCAAAGAGAGTAGGTGAACTTTACAGACTCTCTTAAAGTTAGACACGAGGGGTTGGGGTCTGTAGCCTTTGAATTTGTCCTGGAATTCATAGCAGAGACTCAAAATCCCTCAGTTCACAATGACAGGTTTGAGTTTTTCTTGAACCCCTCTCTTGGAGATTTTGTAGGTGACGACCCAGATGAATAATTTTTGTGTTCTGTCAGGGTACTACATAGCTAAAAAGAACTCGACATCTCAGACCTGAGTGCTGAAGATATTTTGTTAGCACAGGCTGGAACAAGAAAGAAGTGTCCAAGAACACCATCTTCTTTTGGGTATGTGAAGTGATTGGACAAGCATACTGTACCTCTTCACATACGGAGATCAATACAGTATAAGCATAAGCTCATGATGTTAGGGACCTTGGCCCCTCCATTGCTTTCAAAAAGTACTTGACAGTTCATAGGATATTGAAGGCTGGTACTTGGCTTCGCCAAACCACCTTCACATCGTTCTATCTGTGGGACGTTGCCTATAGGTCCTTGGACACTTTTTCCCTGAGTCAGGTGGTGGCTGCTCGACAGGTTGTGTAGCTCATCCAGTGCCCCTAGCGGGACAGTTTGTGTCTCACCTAAGATGTTTGTTATGAAAGTGAGAGTGAATGACATGACTAGTCTTCTTCCTTTCTTTCTTTTTCTCCTCTACCGGTTGGCAGCATGGAGAAGTGAACCATCATTTGCTGGAACAGGTTAGAAACAGATGAGTAAGCATCCATTCTATTTGGCACATTTGATTGTTCCTACACAATACAAATTCCAAAGTAGAAGCAAGTTAAAAAGTCAAGTATACCTTAGTTTAACCAGACCACTGAGCTGATTAACAGCCCTCCTAGGGCTGGCCCTAAGGATTAGACTTATTTTACGTGGCTAAGAACCAATTGGTTACCTAGCAACGAGACCTACAGTTTACTGTGGAATCCGAACCACATTATACCGAGAAATGAATTTCATCACCAGTAATAAATTCCTCTAATTCTTCATTGGCCGGCTGTAGACTTGAACTCTGGCCTAGCAGAGTGCTAGCCAAGAACTCTACCGACTCGTCTAATGAGGAACTAGTAGAAGCAAGTCCCTTCCTCTCTCTTACAGGGGAGAGAGGAGCTGGCAACAGAGCAAGGTTGGTAGCTAACGTGAGTTTTGTTGTCTCGGAAATTAAAAGGTCTTTTCCTTCTTCCAAGACACAATCTAGACAGGAGTTCCCATTGTCTCCTAGCCTGGATGTCTGGCTGTTGGGTAACCTTTCAGATCAGAGGCATACGACACTTTTCTATGCCCTAACTACTGGACAGTAAGTGAGCCCAGGTGAACAAAACACGTTGGTTCTGAAGCTTACTTATCTTCCCTTCAAAAGTAAGTCTCCCCTTACGTTAAGACCAAAGGTTTGTTCTGTATATGAACAAATGACAGATTTTAAATCAATTTGTATTTTTCATAACTAACAAACCAGAGGTCTTAAGTACATGGCCCACCTCAAGCCATCCCTCATACAGTTACCTGGGCTGGAAGAAAACTGGTACGACACAGCATAAGTTCAGGGAAGCCAGGTTGGGCTCTGCCCACCACCTTCCCTATTAGCTATCTCCTGTTGACACCAAAACTATGTGCTATTAATAACTGGGCTTCAGCAAGGCCCTAGAGAAATCTCCTTACGTTAAGATTTCAGGTTTGTTAGTTATGAAAAATTTTACAAATTGATTGAAAATTTGTTATTTTGTTAAATAGATCCTGAACATTTAAGGTGGTCGAAGGTCAAAAGCCATTTAGTATTATACATTTTCATCTGTCCATATGTATACCCATGATTAATGAATTGTAACCAAGAATGGTTTCTAATCATAAGTTCCTTCACTAGGGGAAACTTTATACTGCGGCAGCAAAGTCATCACTGCTTCGACCACTGTATATGATGCAAAAGCATCACATAGTAACCTATGTACTGTAATGTGAAGGCTGTGTTAGATGCAAGGAAATTTTACAATACCAATTGATGATCTGTGGCAGAATTAGTCAAGTGAGAAAGTAAATATTGTGGAGATTGAAGTTTGAGAACAAACAAAATTGAGTTTGTTTTATGAATGAGGTAGAGGTGATTAAATTGAAGGTGTCTGTGCAGAGGCTAAGGATAGCAGAATGGGTAGAAAAGCAGACAAGAATTTTCTTATAGCAAAGAATATTCACCCCAGAGCTACATTCAAGACGTATTTTTGAAGTATAAAATTATTTTACATTTAGTAGCTGATACATATCATCATTATAAGGCATGTCAGCGTTTCCCTTAAGGGTTTTAGATGTCAAAAGAGTTCTTGCCATTCTTCTGTTATATGCTTATTTGTCCCAAACTCCCTTTGGTGTAGGTCTTCATCTATCCCCCTTCTCAATTTCCTGGGCCTTCCTGCAGTCTTTGGCCTGCCACCACCATATCTACTGTTTATCTGACCAGCTGGTTTTCATCCTTACTCCTCTTGTCTAAACTGTCACAGTCAATGAGTAAATGTATGAATGGAATTTGTGGTCTGAAATTTTTCCAGCCTCTTAGTACCACATCGTTGCACCAATGCTTCCTTGAAATACAGTAATACCATATTCCAGCTATGAATCTCAACATTACGTTGTCAAAACTTGTCAGTATCTTCATTTTTCTCCTCAGTGCCATTTTTCTGCTTAACAGTTCCACAGAGTTGTACAGGCCTTGCATACCCCATGAAGTCAGCTCTTCACCTAATGGAATATTATTTACCAGTAGAGTAGCCTATCAATTTCACCAAGGCCAATTCATCCAAGCGGCAGCTTACTGTTGGTAGGTCTTTCAACTCCTTCACAGTCTAAGGCATTTATCACTTCTTATTCAATGACTATTTTTATGAGTAAACTTTTATAGGATGAAAATATATTCACCATACATTAGAGAGATTATTTCCATGTAACTAATTTATGCCACTGTAAAGTGTATGATTTGTTTTTAGCCAGTTTATTGTAGACTGTACAGATGTATATTTATAATATTGTATTGAAAACTAAATTATTCCAAATGAACATGTAATTTTGTAATTCTTTTGAATCTTGAATCATTAATGTAATACATTACATAAAGTCACAGAATAGAAATTACATTTGCTGTGCCAAATGTAAACATTCACTTGGGTGTCTCTCATGCCTTAGGTGACCCATTACCATGGAAGTACACAAGGTAAACTGGAACCTGACATGATCAAGTTAATTTTTTTTAGTCACACAAGCCTAGGAAAGAATTTTTGTTAAATGTATTTGTTCCAATTTTGTTTTTCATGGCTTCCATGATAATGTTGTCATGTAAATGTAGTATGTTTTCAGTATTCACTAAAATCATTTTAATAGAGTAATCTTTTTGTAGGTTTCCTTTAATATTTGATATAAGAAAATTAACATTCCCTATTTTGTAGTTTGAATCATCTGCTTGTAAATAGGATGAACATTTACGAAATGTTATTAGGCTGGTTTACTATCCGTTTCAGGGACCGCTAGTCATCGTTTTCTCAAATATCTTTCAAACTAATTATTTGATTGAAATGGTACTTTGACCGTGTGCAAGACGCCTCTCGCTAATTTTTGGTTATATAGTGCAGTGTCAAATATTGTTAGTTAAGGTGTTTACTCTTGATTTTTAAAGGCAGTCACGAGTCAGCAGGACTAATCTACACAATCGAACATCCACTGTTCCCCATAGACAGGAAAGGGGGATGGAGACAAGGAGGCCAGGAAAGTGGGTTGAGGGAGGGATGAGGAGGGGATGGGAGAGGGAGGGATGGGATGGGGATAAAGGATGTTCAAATGCATAGTTTGATGACGCTTGGCACCACCATGTCAGTCAAGAGTAAATGCCTTAACTAAAACCATTTGACAATGCACTATATTACCAAAAATTAGTGGAAGGTATCTTGTACACTGTCACAGTACCATTTCGATGAAATAACTAGTTTGAATATTTGAGAAAAACGATGACTTGCAGTCCCCGAAATGGATAGTAGGTAGTTAGCAGATATTAGGGAATGTTAAGTGACTTGTTCCTAAGGGAATACAAACCATTACCTTGTATGAAGGAGTATATCTCAGCATGAAATAGAATGTCATTGAAACTTGGTAACAAGGTGGTTAATTGGAAGTAGGCAGGTGAGTGGGGGTAAACCTAACTTACCTGCCAGATGCAAGCACGTTTCCTTCAGCCACTGTCGAGTATAGATGTTAATATGTTCTCTCCTGCATTTTGTATGTATATGGTTCTTTGCATTTTGTTTTCATCAGGGATTGGAACAATGTAAATGTGCATGATGTAAGCAGGTGTGTAACTCCTTCTTGTCCTCTTGTGTTGGTTTTGTAGTCATCCAAGCTTCTCTGACAAAACATCACTCTTGTGTTATTAGGAGGGCATAAAACTTGGTTGGATGAATGGGTGACTGCGCTCTTACTCTTTCCTTTACTTTATATTTTCTCCTCCTAGGCTGCAGTCAGGTCAAGTATCTGTAACAATTGGGCATCTTATCTTTGGTTCAAATGTGTAACTCTGCTCTCCTGACGGATGGGGACTACTGGTAGAACTTTCACCTGAACCCCATGAATTTATAACTGGTTCATATTAGTTTCCTTCTGGCTTGTGCTACCCTAGGGCAACAGTTTGTACTCTGATGGTTATCTTAGAGTGAGAGTTCAGATACATCTCTCAATGGTTCAGGGCCCTAGCAATCTTGCACCCCTATGCCTGTTGTAAAGGAGGTTACAGGAGTTGAAGGTTCCTTGTTCATTTCATGACCGGCAGCTTGCCATTTCCTGGTGGAGATTCAACTTGCCAGGCGGTCAAGGGACTATCCTCCTACCAAAGGCGAGAGTCCCATGGGGACAAATACCTGATGTCATGGGAAAAGTGCTTGCTTTTGACAGCATTATCTTCAGTTAACTACCTCATTACCTAGTTTCTATGACTGAATCTAGGTTGAGCTTAGGAATACTACAAAAAAAGGCTCTGGTTTGTATACCTGGGAAAAATATTTTGAGATTTTCTTCTTAGTTATGGACTTTAGTTTACATTTAGGCATTTGTGTCTGTTTAAAGATAAATGGATTAAATTTTTAGTGTTCTAGCACTAAAACTTCAATCCGTTTATCTTTTAAATAGATAGTTAACTGAAGATAGTGTTGTCAAAAGCAAGCACTTTTCCCATGGCATCAGGTATTTGTTCCCATGGGACTCTCACATTTGGTAGGAGGATAGTTCACATTACTGACCAAGCTTTGTACTACGTACTGTGTTAATGTGTTTGAACTTTCGAGTACATAGGAAAGTAAAACACTTTTTGTAAAATTTAATTTATTGTTCACTAGAAATTTCAAAAAATAACAATTAATAACTTGAAAAATGTTTTAATCTGAAGAGAGTAGCAGCTCCTCCATTATCTCCTAAAGCAAGATAACCACTGTGGGAGGAAAAACTCGCACACAAAATTCTCTTCAGTTCTTTTCTGAGTCTTGGGAAATTTTCGAAAACCGTCATTGATGGGAAATGAACCTGTAAAACAAGCGAAAATTAGGTTACACAGTTAGTAGTTGTAATAATCTCTTCCGTCTATTTTTTGAAAGACACCTGCTCCTACATAAAAGTTCAAGTTTTATTATTATATAACAGATATGGCATACAAACCCATCAGTCACCAGATGCCTTGTTTGACATGGAAATATCAGTCATACTAACCTATAAATATTCAAAACAATGCACCTGCTCCATCTTGGTCAGACCTTCTGGTCTGGAGTTTTTTTGTTTTCAGAATCAATTATTTGCCCAGGTTGTTCCTGACCCATGGTACAGATTTTTCCATGTCAGAGGTTTCCAAGGGTTCCTGATCTGCTGTGTTCTTTGTTCATGAAGCAATTACCCAGGTGGTACTGAAGTACCTAAGGTTCCCATTTTACCTTACTGCTCATGTAAATCTTAGGTCCCTCTGCTGTTCTGCCTCCAGCTCTTCTTCACTACCTAGTTCTTTGGACAAGAGACAGCAGCAATATGAAGGAAGGACTGCATTTTTTTTTCTCTACTATCATGTCACTGTCTCTGTAATGCTCCCCTTTCCTTCCTGGAAAGGAATATAGAGCTTAGGCCACAGGCCAAGCACTGGGACCTATGAGGTCATTCAGCGCTGGAAAGGAAATTAAGAGTAGATAGGTTTGAAAGGTGTAACGAGGAAAACCTCACAGTTGCACTATGAAACAATTGTTAACACTTTCCTATCCAATTGACGTAATATTACGCAATATCACCGTACCCCCCGCCTTTCCTGACTGACGTAATTTTACGTAAAATTTACCGAAATTTTTCGTACATGTGGTAGGGGTAAATTTTGTTAATTTTCGGACAGTTGGTGGTTTCCATAGGCTAAAGCATACCTTGGACCGTGTAACTCAGGCATCAATATGCCAGCCAAGCAGTTCCTATACTGCGCATGCGCAAATCCATGGCACAGTAAATTTCTCACAATGAAATCAGCTGATCCTACCCACGCTTCTCTCTCGTATCTTACATTTTTTTTTTTTGTAAAATGTAGGATTACATTATTGGAAACACACTGTTTCGTACCCTCTTTTTCTATAAATTTTTCAGTTCCTGTACTGTGCATGCGCAAATCCCTGGCATAGTAAAATTCTCACAATGACATCAGCTGATCCCACCCACGCAGGCCTGGCAGGCCACACTTCTGTTAGAGACCATGCGTGCGGGGTTGGGTAAACACGTGTGGTTGTTGACATACAGTGACGTCAATAGAGAACAGTTTCCAACATGCTTTCGCTAAGTTTTTACGGTAAAACTAGCGGAAATCGCGTTAGTGCATCACATAAGAGACGTCTGGATTTTAGACAGGGCTCTGAATCTCATTTTTCATTATTATATATATCGATATTTAGAGAATTTTGTTGGCTTTCTCATAAAAAATAATTCATTCGCCTAACTGTTATAGCTTTTGAGCTACGAACGATAATGTTGACAACGGTAACATTTTTTTTCGTTTCAATCAGCTTATAATGTCAAAATGAAACTTGCCGTTACCAAAGCCATTTTTCTTGACTCTCACTTTATTCCTCAACCTTTCCTCTACATTTTTGTATATTTACAAAGTAATTTCTATGAAAAATATCCGAGCTAGGGCTCTTCAAAAAAAAATTTCTAGCGATAATTCTCACTATGTGCCAGGCAGCGCGCTCTGTTTCTTACCCTATTTTCTATCAATTTTTCACCAACTGGACTTATTCGTTTTTCATTCTTTTATATGTCGATATTTAGAGAATTTTGTTCGCTTCCTCATAAAAAATAATTCATTCGCCTAACTCTTGTAGTTTTTGAGCTACGAACAATAATGTTGACAACGGTACCCTTTTTTTCGTTGATCAACTTATAACGTCAAAATGATACTGTTGCCATTACCAAAGCCATTTTTCTTAACTCTCCCTTTATTCTTCAACTTTTCCTCTACATTTTCGTATATTCACAAAGTAATTTCTATGAAAAATAACCGAGATAGGGCTCTTCAAAAAAAGATTTTTTTGTAGCGATAATTCTCACCATACGCTGGGCAGAGCGCTCTGTTTCTTACCCTCTTTTCTATCAATTTTTTCACCAACTGGACTTATTCGTTTTTCATTGTTTTATATGTCAATATTTAGAGAATTGTGTTGGCTTTTTCATAAAAAAATAATTCATTCGCCTAACTGTTATAGCTTTTGGGCTACGAACGATAATGTTGACAATGGTAACATTTTTTTTCGTTTCGATCAACTTATAATGTCAAAATGAAACTGTTGCCGTTACCAAAGCCATTTTTCTTGACTCCCTTTACTCTTCAACTTTTCCTTTACATTTTCGTATATTTACAAAGTAATTTCTATGAAAAATAACCGAGATAGGGCTCTTCAAAAAAAAAATTTTTCTAGCGATAATTCTCACCATAGGCCGGGCAGAGCACTCTGTTTCTCACCCTCTTTTCTATCAATTTTTTCACAATCTGGACTTATTCGTTTTCCATTGTTTTCTGTCGATATTTAGGGAATTTTGTTGGCTTTCTCATAAAAAATAATTAATTCGCCTGACTTTCATAGTTTTTGGGTTACGAACGAAAATATAAAAATGCGTAAAGAATTTTTTTTTTTCGTTAAATAACTCACATTTTTTCGTATTTAGAGGGCTGGGACTCTTATTCTGACTATTCCACCATAAAATATAAACATTTAGAAAAAAAGGACAGCAAAAGGAACTTGTTCCGACACAATATACAAACCCTCGGTCCTTTACATTAGGAGATACTTTCAGGCGTAGGCTGGAAAACGGCCGTTGAACTTCAACAAGGTGGTTAGGCAGTTACTGTCCGGGAGGCGGGAGTACCGCCTGCCCGGATGTAAACATTCCAATTTGCTTTCGGCCGTCGTAGCGCACGGACGTTGTTCTTCGCTCTCTGCCTGACTGCATCTTTTCCTTTTCATCATTCTTGGTGGGAATTTTCCTGTTGTTTATTATGGATAAATCATCTAAATCCTCCTATCCCCAGCGTGTGTGTCCTGGGGTGGGAGGAAAAAAGTGTAATTCGTTTAGATCTAGAGTCGATGTGGACCCACACACACTCTGCACATCTTGCAGGGGGCGGGTGTGTTCACGCAACTCTACTTGTGATGAGTGTTGTTTGTGGTCCTCCGAGCAATGGGGCAAGTTCGAAGGGAGGAGAACTTACCGTCGTAAGCCTACCAAGGAGTCGTCCGAGGGAAATACGCCCCCGACGACCCCGTTGGTGGCCGATGTTTCAGGTTCGTTTCTTCCTCCCAGCGAACTTCCTCTTCTTGCTCCCTCTCCCTTGGGTGAGGATTCCCCCTCCCCTTCCTCTTACATTTCTTCATTTGTGGAAGGGCACGGGGGAGAGTTGGACCGCGGCATCCTCTCGGAAGTCTCTTCCCGTTCGGAGGAGTTTTCCCTTCGGGAGCGAGTGGAGACTTCTTCTATTAACCCGACTTTTGCTTCAGGTACCGGGCTCGATAGCCAGACGATGATCCCAAGCTCACCCTGGCTGCACCTGGGCCTACCTGGCTCGGCTCTGGAAGGTTTGGCTCCCATGGCCCCCCCTCCAGTCACGACCCACATGGCAGCAACAGCCACTACCACGACTGTCACCTCGAGGTTTGTCCAGATGCCGATTTCAGTTGCTTCGCATCTGGACACCCAGGTATCGGCGTCATCCGCGGGCCAGCACGCTGTTCCTCTGCCACCTGGCTTCCTGGCACCATTCTCGCGCACCGGCCCCTCCTACATGGTGACGTCATCGTACCCGTACGTGACTGTTGCTGCCCCCGTTGCTGAACATGGCCTGGCCTTGGATACGGTTCCTCGTCTGTCTCTCCAGCCCGGCCCTTCGTCTGCCTCAGTTCCCTTCCCAGCGACCTTGGCGCGGCCCGTACCAGATCTACACGCGGGAGGGGCGGTGCTTGCATCCCTGGCCCCGCCCACTTCGGTTCCTGGCTGACACGCGGCTCTCGCTGCCCAGGCAATTGCTGGTCCGAGCTCCGCCGTCTCTGCCCGGGTTGCACCTTCTGCTGTTGTGGCCCCTCCCGCTGTTCCTGTTCCTGAGTCCGCGGCCTCGCTTTCCTGGATTGGTGATCTGACTGCTTTCCTGAAGCAGATGGTGAAGAAGAAGAAGAAGAAGAGGAGGTCTAGGAAGGTGTCATCGTCGTCTTCATCGTCTGCTGCTTCTTCCTCTTCTTCTTCCGAGGCTTCGCGGCCGAAGAAGAAGAAGTCTGTCTCTCTCCCCCCTAAGAAACCTCGTACTGAGATTTCTAAGGGTCTGCCTCCTTCCACACAGAAGGCAGTGGGTTCTCTCGTTGGTTCTTCCCGATCTCCGGATCAAGGAACCGCTGTTCCGGCATCCGGGCCAGGGGCAGCGGGAGCCAAGGGCGTGCAGACCAAGGTCGGCACTCTCCCTGCTGCGCCTAAGAAACCTCCTGCTTCTAAGGCCAGCGAGACCGCCGGACTCTCGTTCGCTGAAGTTGCTCCAGTACCGGGTCTCCAAGGAGACCAGGATACCCCAGTCTGTTACGGTGGACACTTCGCTGTACGGACCAGGGCGTGGGACAAGAGAAAGAGCCAGGGCATGCAGGTGCCCCCTCCTCTTCCTTCTGGCACTCCATCTAGTGCCAGGTCAGGTTCCCGGGATAATGCTTCCAGCCCGGGGCCGAGTGCATGGAGAAACAGGGAAGAAGTCCCCTGCTCAGTCTTCCCGAGAGGCTTGGCCTCGAAGAAGTCTGGGGCGCGCGTCTGAGGACAGTGCAAGCTCGCGCCAGCCAGCCGCTGCTTCGACTCCGCCCAGTCCCCGGCCACGCCCACGCCCAGACTGGCTCAGGGAGGCGGCAATGCGCTGCTCGACTCTCGCGAGCCGCTCGCTCTCCTTGGGAGACCGTTTCACCTGGGCTGAAACGTTCTCCTCGACCTGAGGGCCCGTCATCACCGCTGGTTGGTGACCGCCTCGCCTGCTGCCTCTACTGGTTCTGCCAGTAAGGGCAGTGGGAGCGCCCGATCTTCCTCGCCTGTCCCCTCCGCTCCTTCGGTCTCCTCCAAAGGGCGTGAGTCGGAGAGGAGGAACTCTGGGGATTGTTCTCCTCAGAGTTCAACTGCATGGGGGTATGTACCTGGCTCGGTCCTTGGCTCCGACCAGGTCCCACGCCGTGTAGTTCAGGAAGATCCTCGGGGGTCTGCCGAGGTTCTCCCTCCTGCAGGGAGAGTAGTTCGGGAGGACCGCACCCTGGAAGGACTTGAAGGTCCTCTGCCCCAGGATGCGGACACCCCCGAAATACAGAGGACTTTTTCGGAGGTTATCGTGCTGATTCGTCAGCACAATGACCTCGGGGAAGGGACCACGGCTTCGTCTGTGGATTGTCCTTCGCGCCTCGAATCCCTCTGGGGACCTAAGAAGGAACCCAAGGCTTCGGTGGGGCTGCCGTGGTCCACGCTTGCCGAGGGGGTACTCGATCAAGTGAATGGTCTTGTGTCTGGGCAAGACAGTTCCCTTCGATCGAGCCGCTCGGAGAAGCTTCTTCCTCCCCCTCTACCTCGTCAGAAGCGTTTCTACTCACTGGCGGAAGGAGCGTTGCTGACTAAACAGGTTGACCCGGACCTGACTCGTCTGGATCCGGGTCTTTCGTTGCAGCAATTGTCGGCAAAGAATGTTTCTCTCTCCCAACAAGAAGCTGCAACCCTGGAAGCCACCGCCATGGCGGCCTTTCAGGCAGTCTCCTGGCTCGATCTGTGGTCCTTCACAGTATCGAAGGTAGCCGCTTCCTCAGGCGCTATCGTACCTGGGGAGGACTCTGCTTTTGGGAGACTGTGCCAGTCTGGAGGTAGGGCTATTTCCTACCTTGCCCACCAGACTGCAAACCTGTGGGCAAACTTGGTGTTAAAGCGAAGAGACGCCGTTCTCTCTCGCTTTGCCAAGTCTATAGGTCCTGAGTCGGCAACGCTCTGCTCGAATGGACCGTTGCTGGGTTCCTCCTCTCTCTTCCCTAGAGAGTTGGTGGATGCTGCGGTAGACAAACGCCGTGCCGATGAGAACGACCGGCTTGTCCACCAGGCAGTGGTTAAGACCTCCGGGTCTTCTCGTTCCACTGCAGCCAGGCCTTCGGGCCAGGCTGGCTCTTCCTCGGCCCCTAAGAAGTCCCAGTCTTCGAAGGGGTCCCGAGGAAACACCCAGCCTTCTTCTTCCTCGAAAAGGGGGGGTTACTCCCGTCCCTTTCAGCCCCCTTTCCAATCCGGTAAAGGGGGCAAGGGTAAGAAGAAGAAGGGGAAACGCTTAGGGGCAGCGTTCCCCAAAAGCTGCCAAAGGTGGGGGTGCCTGTCGAGCCACTGGGCAACGGGCAGCGACACGGGCCGAGACCTGGATAGTGGATGTCCTTCGGGAGGGATATCTCCTACCCTTCAGTCTCGGCCTCCCCTCACCTACACACTCGGTCCATCTCCAAACTTATCTTTCAGGTTCGTTGAAGGACATCGCACTACAGCAAGAAGTGCAAGCCATGCTGAGCAAGAATGCTGTAGAAGTCGTGTCGGACCAGTCTCCAGGCTTTTACAGCCGGATCTTTCTCGTAGAGAAGGCATCAGGGGGATGGAGACCAGTCATAGACCTCTCTCCCTTGAACCGTTTCCTTTGCCAGACTCGGTTCACGATGGAAACAGCACAATCGGTGCTGGCCTCCATCAGGGAGAACGACTTCATGCTTATGGTGGACTTGAGGGATGCGTATTTTCAAATACCCATCCATCTGTCCTCGCGCAAGTACCTCCGCTTCGTCCTCGGGGAGTCGTTCTTCCAATTCAGGGCACTTTGCTTCGGGCTCTCGACCGCTCCCCAGGTGTTCACGAGTGTTCTCTCGTGTCAGCTTGGGCCCACTCGCACGGGATACGCCTTCTGAGGTATCTCGACGACTGGTTAGTCCTGGCGAGCTCTCGCCGCAGTTGCTACAGGACAGGAATCGCCTCCTCGAGTTTTGCCGGATCTAGGGATCGTGGTAAATCTGGAGAAGTCAGATCTCACCCCAAAGCAGAGGACGAAATACCTGGGCATGCTGATAGACACGGCGCAGCAAAAGTCTTTCCCTCAGACTCTCGTATCAGCAAGTTCAGGGAGGCAGCACAGTTGTTCCTGTCTCGACAGGAGCAACAAGCCCGGCAATGGCAAGTCGTCATCGGTCACCTGTCGTCATTAGAAAAGCTAGTTCCTCACGGGCGTCTTCACTTGCGGTCTCTCCAGTGGAGACTAAAGGAGCTCTGGTCCCAGTCCGAGACCCCAGTCCTTCCTCATTCCTCTTTCCGAGGAAGTGAGAAAGGACCTCCACTGGTGGTTGGACGACAGGAACCTCTTAATAGGAGTATCCCTGCATACTCCCCTCCGGTTGCTTCTGTTCTCGGACGCATCGACCGAGGGATGGGGCGCACACCTGGAGGAGTTGCTGACTTCGGGAGTGTGGCACCGAGACGACAAGCACCTTCACATCAACATCCTGGAGCTCAAGGCGGCCTTCCTGGCTCTCCAGGAGTTCCGGGATCGAGTGATGGGACACTCCGTGGTATTGATGAGCGACAATACCATAGTAGTGGCATATGTCAACAAGCAGGGGGGACTGGTGTCCCATCAGCTTCATCAGTTGGCAATGCAGGTGCACGAGTGGGCAGTAGCTCACTCGGTAGAGCTGTCAGCCAGGTACATTCCAGGCAAGAGGAATGTCGTGGCGGACAAGCTCAGCCGCCAGAGCCAGGTGGTAGGGACCGAATGGGGGCGTCCAGTAATAGATCTGTTCGCCACCCGGCACAACAGAAAACTTCAGGTCTTCTGTTCGGTCGTGCCGGACCCATGGGCCGCTGCGGATGACGCATTCCAACACCCATGGGACAACCTCGACACGTACGCCTTTCCTCCATTCTGTCTGATTCGCCGGGTGATCAGCCGAGTGATGATCACCCCGAATCTCAGAATGACTCTGGTGGCACCCAAATGGCCACAGGCCAATTGGTACCCGGACCTGCTAGCTCTCCTCTCCGAGGCACCGAGAGAGATTCCCCTGGCCCAACCTTCTCGTCAACCTTACGCACAGCGTTCCACCTGGCAGTGCATTCCCTGTGTCTTCACGGCTGGAGGTTATCCACCATCTCTTGCGAGCAAGAGGCTTTTCGCGCCGCGCAGCAACAGAGATGGCAGGATACCTCAGAAGATCCTCCGCAGCGGTATACCAGGGAAAGTGGTCCGTCTTCTGTGGTTGGTGTCGTCGAAGGGGTATCTCTCCAGTCAGAGCTACTGTTCAGCAGGTCGCGGACTTCCTCGTCTTCCTTCGCCGAGAGAAGCTTCTCTCCATTTCAGCAGTAAAGGCTACCGCGCACGCACTCGGCCTAGTCTTGCGGCTGAAAGGAGTAGACATCTCTTCCTCTTTCGAGTCATGAGAAGCTTCGAACGGTCTTGCCCACCCAGGGATCTCAGGCCCCCTGCGTGGGATGTGACTCTCGTATTAAGGAGCCTGACTCGTGCACCTTACGAGCCTTTAAGAGAGTCGTCAGACAGGGATCTGACCCTCAAGACCGCTTTCTTGCTTGCCCTGGTGTCGGCGAAGAGAGTTGGCGAGCTTCACGGACTTTCCTTTGATGTAAAACACTCGAGGGGATGGGGATCAGTTACGCTCGATTTCATCCCGGATTTCGTAGCGAAGACTCAGAATCCTTCGGTCCCTGACGCACGGTTCAAGTCCTTCACGATCCCCTCCCTAGAGGACTTCGTAGATAATGATCCAGACGAGATGCTACTGTGTCCTGTTAGGGTGCTGCGGCGCTATCTGAAGAAGACTCGGCACCTCCGGCCTGAGTGTCGACGACTCTTCGTTAGCACTGGCTCGACCAAGAAAGAAGTGTCCAAGAACACCATCTCTTTTTGGCTTCGTGAGACAATAAGGAGAGCGTACTCTGCTGCAGGAGAAGACAACACCGGTACGCTTCGTCCGAGAGCTCACGAGGTCCGCAGCATTGGTCCGTCCCTCGCATTCCGGAAGAATATGTCGGTACCACAGGTACTGAAGGCAGGTGTGTGGTCCCGACAGACTACCTTCACTTCCTTCTACCTCTGGGATGTTGCACACAAGTCCTTGGACACTTTTTCCTTGGGTCCTGTGGTGGCTGCTCAACAAGTTGTGTAGCTTATCCAGCTCCCCTAACGGGACAGGTTGCATCTCGCCTATGTTGTACAGTAGGGATTGGGAGATGTTTGTTGAGTGACTGGCCTCTATTCCTTCTCCCTATCCTAAGCTCTCTTCCCACGGGCAGGGAGCGGACGTGCCGTTACAGCTGGACCGGGCGATCGAGGCAGGTAAGCACATAACGTGAGCTTCCGTTCTATTCCCTTTCAGGTTATAGAAGCAACCCCACTCCTTCCTCTTGCAAGGGGAGGAAGGAGTAAATGACTTTGAGACAAACCCAATGCTTGTATTTGCCTTATTGTCATCCGACGTCAATTCTTCCTAGCCTACTTCGCATGAACTGACGATTCCCTCTTTCGTGCAAAGGGACCCAGAAGTCTGACAATAGATCTTGCGTTTCTTACAACCCGATCTTTTGTCAGAGGCGGTTTTCCCTTCCTCGCTCTTACGACCAGGAAGGGAAGACAAGGTGGTGAACTCCAGTCAGTTCAGAGAGACTTTTCCAGATTCCTCCCTCCAATCAGTAAGTCTCCTAATGTAAAGGACCGAGGGTTTGTATGTTGTGTCGGAACAAATAACAATTTTTGAAAGTAAATTGTATTTTTCCTAACTATACAAACCCGAGGTCCTTTACAATTATGCCCACCTCATGCCACCCCTCAATCTGTACATGGGCCGAAAGGCAAATTGGAATGTTTACATCTGGGCAGGCGGTACTCCCGCCTCCCAGACAGTAACTGCCTAACCACCTTGTTGAAGTTCAACGGCCGTTTTCCAGCCTACGCCTGAAAGTATCTCCTAATGTAAAGGACCTCGGGTTTGTATAGGTAGGAAAAATACAATTTACTTTCAAAAATTGTTATGTTGTTGGCATAAAATTTCTATTTTTGCTGAATTTTCGAAATAATTATTTTTTTGCACTATCGAGCGCTCCCAGACACATTGGGACTCATGTACCCTCAGTGATGTGATAACTATACAGATAGGAAAGGGTTAAGAGAGGGTGGGTATCAAGATGGAAGAAAGACAATATGAATGGAGGTTCAGTAAAAAGAGTGAAAGGGGTTGTAGCTAGGGGCCGAAGGGATGCTGCAAAGAACCTTTAGTAATGCCTACAGTACACTCTGTGAGGTGCACTGACGGCACTACCTCCCTACGGGGACCCTTGCCTTCCTGCTCAAGTTCAATCCTTCTCATGTCATGTGGCTCACAAAGGTGGAGAATGGTCAGGTACTAGGCCAATGGCAGACGCTGGGATCTCAGCTTGCGTTACACTTGGAAGACACCAATGGTACATTTATGGATCACTTCCCCTTGTACCCTTACTTCCAATGGCCAGTAGACCAGGAAACACACTCAACACAGTTTGTAAGAGTCGCACACTCCTGACTCATGCAAAATAAACACGAAGAATATGGATCCAAGTTCAAGTGTCAAAGACCCAACACATCCTGAGCTCCTAAATGGATGAAACTCCTCACAGGAGAATCAGGTATTGCCATTCATACCACACTCAACACTAGCTAAAACGAAAGCAAACGTCATCAACAAATTACTCAATGAAAACAGCAGCAGCAGCAGTCACAGAATGGGTGATGACAACCTCCAAACTCTCATTCACTATCCTCTTACAAAGCTTTCAATGGCTGGACCAGCTTTGCCCAAGATTTGTAACTCATAAGAACATAACTTCTGCATATATAATTTTTGTTTGCATGTTAACATAATTTTTGTCAGGTCTACAAGTCTAGAAGTTTAATGGGTCTGTGGTCTGGTAAACAAAGTAGTTTACAGACACTCCTCACTTAATGACTCAGATCTGTTCCTATGATCAGGCTGTCCCTTAGCAGTATTTCAAGCATTCTGTACTGAAAAATGAGTTTGTGTGAACCATCTTTAGATATTGTTTTAATGTCATCTTAGTGCCATTTATAACATTATTAGTACATATTTAAATTATTATGTGGTAGTGTGGTAATGCATTGAAATTATGCACTTAGTGTGTTTGCTTAGCTTTCACAAGATGGAAAGGTGTGCAACCTCACAGTGAGAGTATAGTTCACCTTAAAGCAATGCTGATCATAAGCCAGGGCACCTTAATACAAGTAGGTTGTTACGTGAGGAGAGTGTGAATTAAGTTTAAGATAAAGATTATCTGTACAGCTTTTCAGAAACAAAAATTTGCCAGAATCATTACCTCAGAATCTTCAAGGCAAAGACCACTTACCAGCTTGACAGCATTAGGCTTCCTGTTTGACGCCAAGGCTAGTATTTCTGAAGACGCATTGAAACTGAGAGCAGTTACAGACGTAGTCAAGTTGGATAATACTTTGACTGGAGCTGGTTCTCTGCTTGATATCGCAGAGGAGTCGTAAATGTTAACAATGCCAGAACGAGAACCACAAGCCAAGTACTGGTTGTTTGGGGACATAGCAATGGCATCACCAGCAATGCATCCTTCATCGACGAATCTGTGTATGCACATTCTTGAAGTCATGTCCCATATACACACTTCTCCTGTTTCTGAAAAATAAGAGTAAATTGTAAAGAACTACAGTATCATTTCAGTTATAAATCACAACACCTGTGTAGTATTCTTTTAATTACACTGGCCTTCAAAGTCTTGCTTCCGTATAGATGCACATACTGTACTACCATACTGTAAAACTAAGAAATAGCCTTAGTTTATTTATTTACTATCTGCTTATGTACGAAGGTATTTATCTGTTCAGAGAATAATCTTCATTTAGTACAAGCTGATAATTTACTATAATAATACAGGTGCTACTTTTATTAGTAACTGAAGTTTATTATTATTATGTCATAATGAATACAATAAAAGAATTTAACTCACTCCCATACGTATACATCCTTGTGCCGTCAGAATTGAAGGTGGCAGAGGTGAGAGGAAATGGGGATTCCAGAATATCTATGAGAGACAGGGATGCTGTATCGTAAACAAACATCTTGCCTCTGTTGTCCAGATATATGAAAGTTTCGCCATCAGGGTTAACATACAAGTTCTGGAAGAAATTTTTTTTTTTTTAAGCGACGAGGTCAATACCAAGGAACATAATGTTCACTGATATGAGTGTAACAACTATACTATAGCTTCTGTATAATGTATGTCTTCAACATAATTCAAGAACATAATATACAAGGATGAAGGACAGGAGAAAGACTCGATATATTCATTCAAGCATTACGTCACGGCAACTGTGCATGGTACACAGCATAATAAAATGATAAAGAAACAACAAAATACAGTTGTGAGCTATAAGACCTTCAAGGCCAGGTATGTTACACGTTACCAAAGGCGATAAACACAAAAATAGAAGTGATTTCTCTTAACCATCCACTATTTAAGGATTAAAACTGCTTTCAAACTAAGAGTGGGTGGCACAAAATACTACAGACTAATGTAAAATTTGAATTAACCTATGAAAGATTCCCCCAAAACAAACAAATATACTGTAAATGAATAAGGAGAACTGAAGGCACAATGGTGAAAATCACTTGAAAGCTACATCTTGAGAGATTGCAGTAGAATGTTTACTTCATAGAGTTGCAAGGAAGAATGACTGGTAGCCGAGTCTTTCACAAAAGGACTGGGCATGAGTAGGGAGGGTATCTGGATCTTAATTGGTACCCTGATGCCACTGGCTCCATTGCACGGAGGATTTATTGGGGGGTTGTAAAGAATAAACAATATCATATTGCCATTCAGAAGCTTAGAGATAAAAAATTCCCAGTTAAATACAGCACAAAAGACCTTGCCCTACACTCTAACAAACCTTTGCAAATCTGCAGCACAGTGAAAAGAACACCCCTAAAAGCATACTGGCTGGTGTGTCAAAATTAAGTTATCATAAATTTTAGATAAACGCTACCATTAATATTTATGTTTACAGCGTACATATTTTATCTTGGTCATTGTTAATGTGCATTTTTTTATGTATATAACAGTACTCACACTTTATGTAAGATGATAAATTGTGAAGAATAATAATAGTCTAGGTCCGCACAATATGTCTTTGGCCAAGTGTTCGAGTCTCCGAACAGCCAATGAAGAATAAGAGGAATTTATTTCTGGTGATAGAAATTCATTTCTCCCTATATATAATGTGGTCCAGATTCCACAATAAACTGTAGGTCCCGTTGCTAGGTAACCAATTGGTTCTTAGCCATGTAAAATAAATCTAATCCTTCAGGCCAACACTAGGAAAGCTGTTAATCAGCTCAATGGTCTGGTTAAACTAAGGTATACTTAACTTGAACTGTGTACCCCTTGCTATTTATGTACAATTTTGTGTTAAATATGTATATACCAATGTAAAGACCACAGGTTTCTATGTTAAGAAAAATACAAATTTGTCATGTTTCTATACACTTTTTGGTGCTCCCCCATGCTTTCATGCCAAATATCAATTACAGTATATGGGAACTTGTGATCCCTGTAACTCACCTTGTCAATACTTTTCTCAAATTTCTTGTTAACACACAACTTTGTTTCTTTTGATGTTTCCATATCATAAACAAAGAAGTGGCTGTGTGCCTCCGATCCAACAACAAACTTCCTGCCATCTCTCAGGAAGCGAGCACAGGTGACAGGATAACTCGGCAAGCGGACAGAATGAATTCGATGGTTATTGTTGCCGTCAACCTACGGACAGATGTATTTGCTTAAAAAATTAAAACATCTAAAATAAATTTCAAGTTCCATAAACACAAAACCTCTTATTATTTTACTTGAGCGCAAAGGTCAGTGGCCTTATCTACACCAGGGCCAAAGAAAGCACCAGACAGGATGCCTAACTGTGCAATTTAGAGATTACTAATTTCAATAGCCCCCTTGGGGAGGTACCGCCATCAGTGCACCTGATGCAGTGCCCTGTGGGCATTACTTAAGGTTCTTTGCAGCATCTCTTCGGCCCCTAGCTGCAACCCCTTTCATTCCTTTGGTGTACCTCCATTCATACTCTCTTCCTTCCATCTTATTTTCCTCAACCCTCTCCTAACAATTGTTTCAATAGTACAGCTGTGTGGTTTTCCTCCTGCGACACTTTCAAAATCTTTTTACTCTCAATTTCCCTTTCAACACTGAATGACTTCATAGGTCCTACTGTTTAACAGGGTACAAGTGAGAAAAAGTGGACTGGTGGGTATTATGAGTTTACCTGATATGAGGAGGATCTCTCCCTGTGTTCAATATAACACTAATTTACTCCACTTCAAAGTATAGAATTGGAATTGGAACATACAACTATGAGGTCATTCAGTGCTGCAAGGGATATTGAGTAAAAAAGGGATTTTGACAACAGAAAAATCTATTTCTGGGGGAAGACCTGTGTCACCCAGTGAAATGGTTCCAATAGCACACATTTCTAGGTATAAATATTGCTAAATATAGAGAAAAAGCTATCCATAATGCTAGGGTTACTACCCTGGATCGATCACCACAATGGTGTCGGTATGCACTAAGGGGCAGTGGTAGCCACTATCACAGATGCTTTGCCCAATAGATCTCTCTGTTCTCAAAGCCCCCATCATGGGAGAGCTGTTCTACCTACTACCTTCCGCTCGCTACTACTACTACTCGTGCCCACCATCTTCATCCCAAAATTAGCACCCTCCAAGCTTGTTATGCTATCCAGGTGGGAAAGGAAGTATAGGGATGGGTCACTGGGTGACACAGGTGCTAATTTTGGGATGAAGATGGCGGGCGCGAGTAGTAGTAGTAGCGAGCGGAAGGTAGTAGGTAGAACGGCTCTCCCATGATGGGGGCTTTGAGAACGGAGAGATCTATTGGGCAAAGCATCTGTGATAGTGGCTACCACTAAAATTAGTGCATACCGACACCATTGTGGTGATCGATCCAGGGTAGTAACCCTGGCATTATGGATAGCTTTTTCTCTGGTATATTTAGCAGTATTTATACCTATAAATGTGTGCTGTTGGAACCATTTCACTGTTGGATAGGTATAACAGGAGGAAAGCCTCGCAGTTGCACTATGTAGCAATTGTTAGAAGATGATGGAAAGTAAGATGGAAGAAAGAGAATATGAAAGGAGGTACAGTAAAAGGAATGAAAGGGATTGCAGCTAGGGGGGCGAAGGGATGCTGCAAAGAACTTTTAAGTAATGCCTACAGTGCACTGATGTACTACCCACCTTTAAAGTATGGGGTGCAGTGTCAGATTAGACACTAAGTCATCAGCAGTAAAAAAAAAAAGTCTGAAATCACCTTTGTGCTTAAAAGGGAAACTTACATGCTATATAAAGATGTGTTATGAGAAGCTGAAGCAAACATGATAACAACTGCCAACATGGTATTTACATTTCCTCAAAAAATCATAGTACAAACTTTATGCACAAAATGTGGAAAACAGATGAAAGGTAACTGCACTAAAATCTTTATCCAGGAAGCAAAGTAGGCCTAGGAATACTCACTTCTCAGAGAATATGATTTAAAACCTCTTCCTTATTAGTGACACTACGTTGTACAAGCCAATACAATATAGATATAGTAGCACACATAAAAATCTGTTGAACATGGTATACAAATTATTGTTTCAATAAATCATCATCATACAGCTGGATTTCATTGGAAGCTCAATTGTACTTTACAACTCTATATGAATAGTTTACTCTATACCCTACTTTGCTGGACCCACATCTTGCTTTTGAATTCAATTGTGAACTTTTGAGATCCTTTGGATTTTATCGAATTGTACAATAACTGAATAATAAAACACTATATCAGGTAAACCTACTTATAGAATTTAACCCAAACTCAGTTGCATCCACTTGTACAAAGGGGCAATCAGTAATTTAATAATGTACACAGCTGTGAATAACTGTGGGTTTTCCCTTCACCAAACACTTTGTAACCAAGACTCCTTATTCCAGAAAAGACAGTTACCTCTTCCATACCTTGCTATCACTGTCCTTCCGTCTTATACCCAAGGGGATAAACATTCTATCCCTCCTCCTCTTACCTGTCCATGCATATGGGCCACCAGCTCTGTCCGATCTCAAAGAACTCTATTTCTTGCTGGCTGTGGCAAGACATTACTCAAGTTTATTTTTCTGTAGGGGATCTGAATAAAAAACCTGTGCCGTACCTTCCTCTTTGGCTTTTACATACAGTATAACTTGCAGGTACCTGTCACCCTTAGAGAGGGCACTTGGCACTGTCAAAGCCATTTGTTAAGTTTTATCTTTCATGATGTTACCTCTTTGTTCACTTGGGTAAAGAGTTGGTTGAGTAGTAGTTTCCTACTTATACAGGGGAGTTGGCCTAATATATGCATGAGAATTTTCTCCTCTTAAACATTTCACTTTGCACACCTCAACGTGGTCCACACAGTGGAAGGCTACTTTATGACTGATTATGAAATTTAGGTCTTGCAGGGTACTTTATGGTGAATTGGTTTGTACTAAAACTTACTTTGCTATATAAACATTTTTTTCTTGTTTGTCACTGTTTATGTATTTCTGTTACCTCATTATGCACTGCTCTTTCATTGTCATACATGGTTCTCTTCAGTGGAGGCTTCATTTATTAGGTCAACAACCTTTTAACCTATTTCATGTGAATGTTTTACATAAGAACAATGAACATATTCTCAACTTATCTTACTGACATACCTACAATCAATATTTCAAAAAAACTCTTACGCTACTTGGACTCCATGCTTATAAAACTTCTGTTCAATGACTAAAATCATCATGAATGTTTTACATTTGGTTTCACTTTCCTTCTTTTTTCAATTTCCCAAACCACATCCATCCACTATAAAATGCTTAAATTTAAACCAGTGAAGAAGAATGATGATGAGAGAATACATAAAAAATACAACTGCTAACCTGAAATAGAGACGCTGATCCTAAGTGTCTTAGTGATCCTGCAACTATTGCCACTTGAAGGTCTGGGTTGAAATCAACTGCCTGAATTAATGCTCCTTCAGTATGTGAGCTGTTTAGATCCAACATCTGTTTGTACTCTAATGTTCTCCTGGGGAGCTGCACTGATGATTTCCCAGATAAATAATTACCAGTTTTCTGAAATAAGAAAAGACAATTATATATAAGAGAGTGACTTAAGTTACACAGGTAAATATGAGAGGATCAAAAAAAGAATGGATAACAATTAAACAGCAAGAAGCAATACAGCTTAAAGCCAAAAGGATACAATTACTTTCTTTGGGGAAAAGAATCCAAATTTTCACAATAAATTTTACTATTTGGATACTTACTGTTAAAGATAGCTTATATCTCCTCCCCTATCTTTAAGAGAAGGTAAGATTCACCCCAAATAAAGATGACTACTGGGTTAGAAATGCTTATAGACAAGGTTGATGTAATACTGTAATGAAAATAATATTGCTCCTATATGATATGCAAACCATCGGTCCTTTACATTTGGAATTACTTACAGGGAAGCTAGAAATAATTCCTAATGTAAAGGACCTCAGGTATGTATAGTTAGGAAAAATACAATTTACTTTAAAAAACTGATATCTGGTACTATGAGTACTGAATTAACCTGCATCAAAGGTCAGGATTTGGTAAATGACTTATCTCCAAAACAACTGGCAAAGAGGAACTAGAGTAGAACTCTGGTCCTCAACCGTACCAAAACTCGACATAATCGGATTTTGACGCGAAATGTTGAGCAAATTTTGCGTCAGAGCTCGAACAACAAACCGGAATCCGACCCGATGAATCATTTGATGTTTGCAAAAAAAAGAAAAAAAAAAGTTTCGGTCAGCCGCCGCTAGTTGGCGTTGTTGGTGGCGTTCTTCCCATGCATATTTAAAAGCATTTAAAACTCGCACACGCTGCTGCGGTTGTTTTGAGAAGTACACGCTTGCACAGGTATATCATCATTTTTTTTTGCTTTCTGCACTGAATTTTCATCCAATCATGGGTCCCAATATGTTTAGGGTATCATAATATTTACTGAAAGATGTTTTACAGTGATTTTGTACACTATTCCAGTAGACTCTGTATGAAAGTTACCAAAAATACTGAACGTAAACAACATTTACGTGATTAGTACCGCGATACGGTTTTGGTTTGTTTACATCTGCTCATGCCACAAGCTGCCGAGTGCCGACGTAACTTACGAAATTTTTCTTAATTTTATAACATATATACAGTAATTCGGTTTATAAATATTATTAATTTACTGTAATAATCAGGCTTGTTTTTCAATGTTATTATTATTAACAACAGTTTTGTGTGTACCCGTTACAGTACATTCTGGTAGTGCCTATAGGCTACCTAGCCTAGCCTATGGCGCTCGGTCTACCATCGGTAATATGGCCGCATTGGTCGTAGTTCAATTTTTTTGATACAGTATGCATATAAAAATGTAAAAAGTGCTTCTGATACAGTAAGTTATTTAACTCTGAACTTATTTAATTGTAATTTGTGTAATGTTTTGTACAAAAAGGCAAGGTTGGGGTAATGACTGGTGGTCAGGAATGGATTAATCCATTTTCAGTTATTTCTTATGGGAAAAATTGATTCAGAATTCGACTAAACTGAATCTTGATGCTTCATCTGGAACGGATTAGCGTCGAGGACCAGGGCTCTACTGTACTCATTTGCACTTACCCTGACCAAGTCATTCTCTTCATCTTCATCCTTTGGTTTATTATCTAAATCTGCCCAGTCAGGAGTTCCCCCGATCACATTGGTGAACTTTTCGCGTAACTCACTCTCGTATTTCTTCTCTGACGTTTCTTTGATGCCTCGCTTTCCTCGTGACCGAACCATGTTGGCTACAGCATCCTTTACCCTGGAAGATGAATAAACCCTTAAGGCACAGCATAATTTATCAATGTGCAGCACCCCAGACCGGGGAAACTTTGAGGTCGGCATAATTTATCAATGTGCAGCACCCCAGACCGGGGAAACTCTGAGGTTGGCAAAATAAAAAAAAATCACATCAATGGAAAGAGAATGACACGTACATTCACACTGTATAAATAAAAAATTCTAAAAAATTTTCCCTACCTTCCACGAGAAGTTGAAAATGACTATTTACAACCCCTTGTGGGGCCTCATTTACAAGACAATCGTAAATTTTATCAACTTATATATGTTTTTTCTGATAAATTTATTGTATTTTGTAAAATTATTATTACTACTCACACAATATCAAAACAGATAAGAAATAAAAGCAGTAAAAATTTTTTTTGCATATTTTTTGAAAAATATTTACATAAATTTACGAGAAGGAAGATTCAGTAACTTTTTTTTACTTTTACATGCTTTTTCTAATATTTCTTTGCAATTTTCTTTGTAAAATTACGTTTACAACTGACATATTATCGTAAAAGACAAAAACAAAAAACAACAGTAACCCCTTCATATACTGTATTTACAAGCAAATTTACAAAAAGACTCATGTGAGAGAGAGATGCAGCACTTTCCCCCTTCAAGTCACAAGCATTACTGATGGCTGGAAAGATGGCTGTGGCAACACTGGTACGACTCTCAGGTCAGTATAAAAGTTGCCATCAGTGAATTTATAGCATAAAGAAGTATTGGCTATTGGCACCTCTCTCTCGCCCCATTCTTACCAGATCAGTGTTGTGTAATATTGTTTCACACTCAGGCTCAATCCGTCCATCTCCACAATCCTGTTTTACTTCACACTCAGGCTCAATCTGTCCCTTAAGGGTTAATGTTCAAAACAATGCAGAAAAAAAGAAATGCATAAGAGAATCAAATACGATATACAAGTCCCATCTCTAGTCATTCAGGTTCTGAAAATGGTTGACTTCGTATCATTACGTTAACAAAAATCCCCCATAGGTGGGTAGTGCAGCTCATGAGGTGCACTACAGGCATTACTTAAGGTTATTTGCAGTGTTCCTTTGGCCACTAGCTACAACCCTTGTCATTCCTTTTACTATAACTGCTCATACTCCCTGTCTTTCATCTTACTTTCCACCCTCTCCTAACAATTGTTTCACAGTGCAATTGCTTTGAGGTTTTCTTCCTGTTACACCTTTAAACCTTTCAAATCTCAATTTCCCTTTCAGTGCTCAATGGCCTCATGGGTCTCAGTGCTTGCTTTGGCTTTGGCCTAAATTTCATATTCCATTCCATTCTGCAACAAAAATCAATTGAACGTTTCCAGATCCCAAATTGCTCATTAAATAATGCAGTGTTATGGTACCACAAGATGACTACAAATAAGACTTAGTTCATAAGAATTGGGACTTGAAATATGACTCAGTTTATAGAACGTGTTCAAGACCATGGGAAATTTGAAACAGAAGCACAGGATTTCAATTTCAGAACATTCCTGAAGATGCCCTTACATGAGTATGACTGAATGGTAACAAGTCCACTGTGCAATGGATCTAGTACCCATTTCAGAAAAGTGCATTAAATGATCTAAGACTGCAAATCAGGTAGAATAAGATTTCGGTAATAAAAAGGCGGTGAAGAAGTTTACCCACATCAATAGTAAAAAAAGATGGCAAACCAAATGAAGTTTCATCATTAAATTTTTAAAAACATCTTGGATCTTCCCTGTACTGGAGTAGCGCTATCTGTGCACCTCATGTAGTGTACTGTAGGCATTACGTAAGGTTCTTTGCAGTGTCCTTCTGACCCCTAGCTGCAATCCCTTTCATTCCTTTTACTGTACCTCTGCTCATTTTTTCTTTACTCCATCTTACTTTCTGGCCTCGCCTAACAACTGTTTCATATTGCAACTGCGAGGTTTTCCTCCTGTTACTTACACCTTCAGGCCTTTTTGGTGTGAATTTCCCTTTCAGCACTGAATGACCCCAAGGGCCCCAGCACCTGGCCTTTGGCCTACATTTTATATTCCAGTTCTTAAATCATCTTGGGTGGATGCTGCAAAGCTAGTCTTGTCCAATCACTAAGGTTACGTACTCCAGATTTTTTGTTATACCTCTGATGGAACACTGTTCTTCTGTCTAGATATCTGCAGCTTCCAGGGAACTTTTGATTTTAAGTAACATTTTCACTAACACTCTTAACACCAACAATACTAGTTAAAAATTCTCAGAGTAGCTCGAGTCCTAGAATGAAGAAACAAATCCACAGATATGTAACTGTACAAATATACTAAAACACAAATAAAACTATACAGAGAGCTTTCAAAAAAGCTCTGTATAGTTTTGTATTTATTTTTGAGTATATTTGTAGTTACATAACTGTGGATTTGTTTCTCCAACAATATTAGTATTGTTCAGACCAATGCTGAAAGGTATCTTGTTTGGTGATCTTTAACAAGTCCCATGTCAACATGGAACTTCTATTAGTAGCCCTGAAAACTGTGTGATACACTTTTCACAGAACATCGTTCACATTCAGTTGAGGTGACATGCTGTGACACTTCCAAAGTGCCAGAAGTCTTTCATCTCTCTCAATAATAAAGTACAATCTTACTAAAGTACAAAAACTAGTTTTTCACTTCTATTCTCTTTTTTCCAGCATGAAGTATTAGTGAATTGATTTCTCCTCAATTTTAATTTTTGTTCTTTTTTCCTCATTTGACACAGATGAGAATTGTAATAAATATATAAAAGCTTGCTCTGCAAGTTAATAATCATCTGGGCCTCTTCCATAAGTTATGTTTAGTCATTTTGAATAAGAATTATAATTTCAAGAATGAACTCAAAAAATGGTACTAAAAAAAGGACAGGAAAGGGCAAAACTGAACAAAGAATGACCATAGAGTTTGAGTGGAGCTCCTAGCACACAAACCAGCTCTGCAGGGCAGTTTAAGCTCTGTGAATGTACAAGCAGCAAAAAGTGCAAACAAGTGCCAAAAATTTTATCATTTTTAAGCAACAAATGCATATGAGAGGACAGAGGCATGGAATTGTACACTTTGTAACACTTACTTAACATTTTCATCATCCTCATCAACCCAAGCCGGTTTCTTCTTTGGAGGAGACACCTCCATTTCATGTATATCAAATGGATCATCAGGGACGTTTGAGTCACAATTCCTTTTTCTGGAATTCTCTTCCTCTGGAGTGGATGGCAAAACAGATTCTTCCATGTCTTCATCTTCTTCTTCCTCTGCTCTGACACCTGCAAAGAGATCTCCAGCAAGTTCTCTGTAAAGAAAAAAAAAAAACATAAAACCCATTGCAGATAAAATAGGATTTATTTTTATGATCAGAGATGAAATAAAAGAAAAAACTGCAAAAGCACAGTCAGTCAAATTAGAAGACACGGACGTAGCAAGATGATGATCACAGTGAAAGCCTGAGATTCGTGATGCTGGATGTACCACGAATAAGGAAAATGTACGCAAGATTGAAGAGCATGGAGAGACGTCAATAAATCTTAATGGCTTTATTGGAAAATTTTCATTATATGTAAATGATATACAGTAAATCCCAGTAACTCTATCAATCATGGAAAAGAATGTTATGTGCAGTGCACTAACCTTTCTCTCTGTCTTAGTTTATCAAAGTAAACAGCATCAAAGGTGCTATATTTAATAGCACTTCCTTGTGTGCTGCTGGCATTATTCCCCTTCTTATCCTTTTTTGTGTCTATAACTATACTCAGTGGAGGCAACTCCTCAAAGGGCTGTTCCACATTTTCTTGTGAAGTAGAGTTTCTGCTCTCATGATCATCCTCAGCATCTGCAAGGCTTTCACATCTCTGCTCTGAGTCCATATTAGTCCCTTTGGCTTTTTTCTTAAGGTTCTTCTTCATTTTCTTCTTAGTTCCTGCATCTCCAGTTTGCTTTAAGCTATTTTTTTTATTTACTTGAGCCTTTATCTTAGATCCTTGAATTTTCTTCTTCTTTTTTGTCTTCCCTTTCTTAACAGCAGTACTGAAAAAATTAAGAAAGACAATTCATTATATAGTAGTTTAATAATACCTATGAGTTATACGACAATAATAAGGTGGCTTAAGGGGTTAGACCTTGGAACTTATTCTGAATAATGGGGAACACAAAGGAAATGAATTTGGACAGCCCAGTAGAAAGAGACCAAGAGTGAATGGAAGAAAAGTGAAAAGATACAAAGCAATGCAGGACCAAATAAGAAGCAGCATACCTCTGGGAATGTCTACAGTAAATTGTGCTGCCTCACTAAAGCCATACACATTTAGTCTCAAGGGCTATGTATATTGACAGAGAGAGAGAAAACATACCTTTCTTCTAATTTATCTGCCTTCAAAGGAATATTTTCTTGCACATTGCTACCACTATTAATTTTACTATCTCCTGTGTGTGGTCCTTGAAGAGCAGACAAGCCCTTTACAGAAAGCTTCTTATTTCTAATGTTTTTCTTTCCTTTCTTCTTCTTCTTCTCAAGATTTATCTTAGAGTCCTTATCTTTCTTTTTTTCCAGCATCTTTAAATTTTCACTGGAAAAGTCTGGCAACTGATGAACAACACACTTTTCAGCTGGGACTTCAAACTCTACCTTACTTGCTTTACTTTCCACAGGTTTCATTTCTAATATGTTCTCCCTGTAAGGAAAAAGAGCCACAATTATTTGATAATTATTTATCCTACCAACTGAATTATCTCCATATTCTCATAATGTTAAGTTAAGGTATTTGTCCTTAGAGGTAAGACAAATTTGAGCAAGGCAAAGAAGCAAAACAATTATTTGGAAAGCAATGAATGAAGCTGGATGCAAGTGGTTCTGTTTACAAATCTTTTTCAAAATATAAAAGAACTCTTAGGTCAGAAGGCAATCACTTGCTTTTGAATAAACATGAAATTTCTATAAGAACAAAAATTAACACTGCAATCTTTCATTAAGCTATACTGTATACAGTATATATGGATCACATGGTTTAAACATGTAATAAAGCACAGCTACAATTATCGACTGTGATACAAACATTCCACAAAAATGTAAAGCAAATCCCATTTGAGAAAGAGACCAAAGAACTGACTGATATCTTGAGCAACTGGATGGTTTGGGCTTGTGATGAAAAGGGGTAAGGCTCCCTTAATCAAACTAGCTGATGTTGGAGTATGGTAGCAGGATGAAGAACAATAATTACCTAGGTCCAGACAAGTATGGAAAAATGGCACAGATGAAGACCGAGCCAATGGGATTTTAGGTTGATACAGTAATACCTCGATCTTACGCGCTTCGAGTTGCATGAATTCACAGCCACGCGAACTTTTCACTGGAACCTAACTAATTGGCATACGTGGTTTTTTCACAGATAGGCGACATTTGCAAAATCTTCAAGAAACACTGCAGAAGTGGTTCTGTTTAATTTTGAAGTACTGTAATTTATAAGTTTTCATGCTTTCATGGGTAAAATTTGTATTATTTTTATTTTTGTACATAAATACTGTATGATACTAGCATACCTTACTTAAAATACACTAAAATCAATCAAAATCACAAAACAGCTGTCAATGAAAACATCTCTCTCTCTTGGTACTTTAGTGTTTGCTTTGACGTATACGTTGTATTTTTGTTCTCTCTCTCTCTCTCTCTCACCGAGATAAGAGAGAGATTTTTTATGCATATGCAACATGTATGTTTGTTTGTTTTGTATACTGTAGTTTTATAGATAAACATGATGTTACTTTGTTATTAATTTTTTTCATATTTTCCATGCTATAATCACAACTTTTTGCACTTGTATAGTAAATAACGGGTATTTAAAATTTGAAACAAATAAATATCAGTTCCCAGTCTTTTCTTGGATTCTTCGGAGCGAGGGGGGGGGTGTAACTGACTGTCAATTATCTTGACATATTGGCAGCAAAGGGGAGAAAGTGTTGCCCACAGATGGTCATAGGGATACTGAAAAATCTCTCTTTCTTTTTCCTTCATAAATCATGAATTTCCATCTTTTGATATCTAACATAAGAACAATTTCTCTCTCTCTCTTTCCAAAGTTATTCTCCCTTTCTTTGTCATGAATCATGAATAACTTCCCTCTTGATATATAAGAACACCGTCTCTCTCTCTCTCTCTCTCTCTCTCTCTCTCTCTCTCTCTCTCTCTCTCTCTCATGTTATTCTGTCTCTGTAATAATTCATAAATAATTTCACTCTCTTGATATTTAAGTAAAGACAACCCCTATCACTCTCTCTCTCTCTCTCTGTACTGTAATGAAATATGAATTACAGTATGATATTAAGCTAACTTTTAAATGAAATTAAAATGCTTTGTTAACATGATTTTGCCATACTTACGGTTTCAAATCTAGAAATAAGCATTTACTGTTTGTATTAGCATTTTCTAGTGACCGTACCAAACTTACATGAATCTTCGCTTAACACGAGGGGTTCTGGGACTTAACCTCGCGTAACTTCGAGGCATTAACAAAACAAAGCAGCATCATCTGAATGTAAGATGCATTTTAAAGTTGCTGATAAAAAAAAAAAAAGTGACATCTTACCCTTCAAAGCCTCCTGATGTTTTGAACATATCCGATGAGCTTTCTTCTTTAGATACAGCGTGAGGAGAACTCATCAGATCTTCATTAAGAATTGGTGAAGATAGGCCTGTCTTTATGTTGGTTTTTTTTTTCTTTACTTTCAGTGTCTTGGCCTTAAGTTTAGCCTTGACACTTTTCACAACAGTCCCTTCAGTTATGATCTTCTTCTTGACGTCTTTCATTTTCTTCTTTTTGACAACTTTGAGAGAGGCTTCTTTGGGAACACCAGCAATTTTATTCTTCTTCTTTTTTAATGTTGTTTTAGTCAATGTTTTCATGTACGGCATCTTTTTCATTGTGCCATTAACCTTTGGCATTTTAGCTACCATTTCAAATCGGCTTTTAACTTATCGGAAACCTGAAAGAGGACAAAACAAAGTTATACACTAACAATAAAACCAAAAATATCAAGTTACAGTATAAGCAAGACATACAATCAAGTTTGTGTCACAATCACAAGGTGGATTGAATTGGTTAGTACTGTGCAAAAGGAACTTGTTAAAAACATGACAGTCCACCAAAAATATAAGTAAGCTTTCCCAGGAAAAAAACAAAAAAACAAATCCTATGTGAAATTGAGCCCACTCAGTGGCAATAAGCACAAGAAATCCTGGAACAGTAATATGAAAGACTAGGGATGTGTGATATACATGTTCAGTAATTCATCTGTTCCCGCAGGCAGCTTCCAGAGCATGCTGGTCTTGCCGGCTCACCATGTTAGTACCCATAGTTCTCAGCCAACATTTTATGTGCTGTCAGATGGGACACTGCTGAAGATGTGGTCCCACTTTCATTTCATAAGTAAGCCACCTGTTGGACAGGTGACCCAAAAGTGACTAAGGAAGCAACATAATGCCGTCAGTTCCAGATGACGTATATTGACCTTTTCTTCCTGACACCACAGGCTTGAAGCAGCCACATCTAAAAGATAGACACCCACACCCTCCTAAAGGATGTTCAGGAACTACAATTGGTTTGGGGCAGTATACAACTGTTAACTGAATTTGAGGGACAAACACTGTATACAGTGGACCCCCGCCTATTCATGTTCTGGATTCACGGATTTCTCAGTGGAACATATGTACACATTATTCGCAGTATTTTTCATAGAGAAATATTCACAAATTACTGTATTTTCATATAATTTTCATGACTAAAAGCAATTTTCATGATAAAACTATTAAAATATTCAGGCATAAGCATTTTTAGAGGGTTTTTTGGTGTTTTGAACTATCAAAATAGGCAGTTATAAGTGTTTTTAGAAGTTTAAGTATTTGCAGAATTGAGCTATTCGCAGGGGGGTAGTGGTACGCATTCCCCGTGAATGCCAGGGGTCGACTGTCTATAACTTGGTACCAGGAATACTTCCCAGTATATTACTTTAATTGTACAGCTAGAACTTGCCTATTCATATGCTTTTAAATCAAGCTATGAACTCAAGCAATACTTCATTCCAATTTACTTTCCAAATCAACTTCTGATACTGGGATGCTGTTAAACTAGTTTCCAAGTTTATTTCGGTTAGCTTAGGCCTATTGTACATCAACCACAGCAATGAGATTAAACAGTTTTGGAGTAAAGATACAAAGTTTGGTAAATTTTTACTTTAATACTAGGCCCACTTGCACAAATGCCATGTTTGGTACCAGCCCCATGGGTATGAATATTGAAAGAAAGAGGGCAAATCTCGATTATGATAAATTTGCATTACAATTTAGTATGCTTTTTGTATTAAGCATATTAAAGAGACCTAAGAACAAAACAAAAAACCCAATGGTAAGAATTGGTACTAAAGTAAAATAATACCATATCCCAAACTTTCCTCACAATTATACCTTGAGTTAGAATACGAACATATTTTACTGCTTAACTTTCATTGTTTATCCTCTTGACAATCAAGAAAGATGGCTAGCTTTGTGCATGACTAAAACTGGTGTTTTCAAGAACACTATATCTTAGGTATGTATATATCCACTGGGGTATTATTACCTTATTTAACACCACATTTGGATACTGGAGGTTTTATGTTGGACTCTTCAGTCTGCTTAACATGCCTAAAGCAAATATCATACTAAAATCTATTGCAAATTTACTGTTACCAATATATTTACTAATGTGACCTTTGATTTTTTCTATGTTCTTTGTGTATATTTTTCATAGTCATGCAAATGGAGCCCCAGATCAGATTTTGTATGTCCCCAAGTGTTATGGGTGCATGAACAATGCTGAAACCTGATTGGTTCTTTTGTTTTAAGCTTTACCAATTAAGTTGGATTTTGTAAGTCAGGCATTACTTGATAAAAAACCAGTCCAGTTCACAGTCATTATTTGTTTGGTGAAGAAATATAAATCCTGTTTATTGATTTTTTTTTATAACTTCTTTCTTTTTACTATTTTGAACAAAATGTATTAGTCATGTACAGATAATGGAACCCCTTATACCCTCCCATTAAGGGGGAGTGGGAAACTGGGGTTTCAGGGTGGGGGGAAAATACAAAGAGTGAAATACAGGCTGTAGTCTAATCTGATTCTGAACAAGTAAGAATTACTGAACAATTGGTACATTCTTACTGTAAACCCTAATTATATTCCGAAGTTTAAAATATGATCCTGTTTGTGTTTAGAATGCTTCTGATGTTCATTTTGGTAGCCAATTATTAGGCTCAGCCTACTTTTCGAGATATTGGTCCCTCTTATATCCTACAATTATGGAGACCACAGTAGGAAAGTGCAGCTTTTGAGTAGGGGGGAAAATATAAGAGTGAAATAGAAAGATGTCACCAAATACATCCATGATACTTGCATGTTTTGATTGTGATTAAGGTAAGGCTAGTTACAGGTTTGTAAAAAGACATCACACAATAGTTGAGTAAGGAACTGGTAACCTAGATTTGGTTAATGTTGGGACAGGCGAAGGCCTGATGCCCTATACTAGGATAGGTGTGGTTAGGCTAGGTTGCAATGACATTTATTTTAATTTACATTACCGTAGGTTAGGTAATGTGGTGGGGTTAGACCCCAAACTAGGTAAGGACCAAGCATCCTAGGTTAGGTTAGGTGAGAGACCCGGGGGAGGAGAAGTGAAGCCTCCCAGGCTTGGTAAAGACCCTATACCACAGCTTATATGTGGGGATGCAGGGTGACAAAGCCTGGTAAAGACTTAGCACTAAGTTAGACAAAGTGGGGGATCCAGGTGGGGCACAGCCACCCTGCCTGTCTAGGTAAGAACCCAGCTCTTAAAGTCTGGTAAAACTGTGGGCTACTACCATGGCCTGCCACCCACCAACCAAGATATTTATAGTCTTTTATTTATGTTAATGCCTTTTGCTTTAGCTGATATTTACCATCCCTGTAAAACTGTACTACTTACTGACTTTTGTTTATGTTTAGGTCTTTTGTTCATGTATATAATCCTTACTGTCTTCTGTTTATGTTTTTACATTCATCCGAAGGGATTGGTGCTAAAAATGGTGCCCATTTTGCACGTGAACTGGTAGTACCCAAGCTAGAGGGCTGCGTTAGTAGCCTGCAATTTTACACAGGCAATTCTAAGTATTAGCTCCGTGCCTGTTTTTTCCTTTTCAACTGGTTTTTTCTACACTTTTAGGGCTTCTGATACTGGCGGTGCATTTGTCTGTTGTCGGTCAAATGGAATGTCCCTTCGCCGTGTTTAGTACTGGCCCCGGGGGGGGGGGGTTACCCATACATTAACAAATTACTGCACTTGCTGAACGGGGTATGATCCGTTCCACACAGACGTACCCGTGCTCTGTCTTGTGAAGATCGTGTATGGAAACCCCTTGTTGGATGGACTCAGGGGTTAATTACAGGTTAATTACATTCATGCGACAAAAATTGAAGGTAAATCCATAATTAGCAACCAAAAAACTGTATAAAAAGTCAAGTTAGAAGGAAATTACCACCCCAGAGCTACTACTAAGACCTAACTATACATAGGTCAGGTTAGGAGTGGAGAATGTCAAGGTTGGTGAAGTTAACTTGGCTACTATGTAAGGAGACGGCCACCTAAGTCACATCAAGCTCTTATATTTCACATCCTTTTTCGGGGAAAATGCCGAATACAGGGTCATAACTTACGCTATGGGGGGGGGGAGAAGGTGAGGCAAAGTCCCCCGCCCAGGGCAAGAAACGGCATCTGAGGTTAGGATAGGTTAAGGAAGTAGTCTTGTCCCCTTACTCTAGCATATATTTGCTTGGTTTTCCCATAGAACTACATAGTAGCTCCGCGGTGGCGACTGCCTTCTAACTTAACTTTTTCTACAGATTTCTGGTTGCTAACTATAAATTTACCTTTAATTTTCGGCGCTCGGGTGTAATTAACCTGTAATTAACCCCTGAAGTCCATTCAACAAGGGGTTTCCATACCCGACCTTCACAAGGCAGAGCACGGGTACGTCTGTGTGGAACGGATCATACCCCGTCCAGCAAGTGCAATAACTTGTTAACGTATGGGTACCCGCCCCCCAGAGCCAGTACTAAACACGGCGAAGGGACATTTCATTTGGCCGACAACAAACAGATGCATCGCAGTATCAGAACCCGTAAAAGTGTAGAAGAGACCAGTTGAAAAGGTAAAATCAGGCGCGGATTTAATATACCCGTGCTCCGTCTCGTGAAGATCAGGAACCAAAGTACGATAAGAAACTGCCATTTTACGCTAAATTCGCGACGCGTATCTATTACTTACATCTACCAACATAAAGTTATCGATATCAGAATGCACGTGAGTTTGATCCAGCGACGAATTGCAAATTAATTGCCGGGAAAAGGAACGAGTCTTGCAGACTTTTGAAGCAACGAGAAATCACGTTGGTCACCAATGTTTACTTTTCTTCTTCTATGAAATTCAATCTTGACTCTTGAACGTCAGAAGTTCAACGGCTAACCTATCTAACGGCTTCCTTTTCTTTGCATTTTGTTATTTAATTTGTTAGTGACATCTTTCTACGCCATAAATCCCAATGGAAAAAGAAACAAAATTATATTACTGTGCACAAGATGATTTTACATAGGATTAGGATTCAAACACACCGTATACTAAAGTAGAAATGATCTTATCCCTTTTTACATTTGAAGATTAAGGAACTGGACTAAACTTGGTCTCCGGTTCTCAAGCTACATGTAAAAAGGCCATTTTACTTTATCACATGATAAAAAAAACGCTTGAATTGTTTAGAAACATGTTAGAATGTTAAATGGAAAGTCATTAAGTTATCGATTTTCCGGTGCTTGCTGTACTTCCATTCCCGGTCAGTTGCCTTTAGAAATATTCTGTAAAATAAGGCTCACTTGGTTAGGACATAATCTAGCAATCTGTATTTAAAATGTTATTTTTTGTGGAATATAAGACTGATCTCACCTGTCCTGTTTACAAGATTACAAAACATTCCCCCCCCCCCTCCCTGTACTTTAATCGGACACAGAACTAGAGGCTATGGCCAAACCACTTTAGACACCCTCACATTTAATGATTTTGATTCTTTGACAAAAGTTGATGAGATCATTAACTCCAAGCTTCCTTTTTCCACGAAACTTGAAATTCCCCCCAAAAGTTGCTAACGAGTTGATTTCTGTCCATAAGGCTTCCTATATTCAAGATAAGGGTATTAAGTTGGCCATATGCTAGCATAGGCTCTTGATCATAGAAAAGAATTAGAATTGAGACAATGCTTTATTAATATTTACTTTATCAAATATGATACAAGAAAAACTTTTTTATATTACATAAATTACTTTTGACAACAAATTTATTCTAATTACTTGAGCTGCTTAGACACGTCACTTTGGTAAATAATATTTAATATGACAGATTAAATGAAGGCAATTTGGTAATTCTATATATTAGCTCCGCGACTGTTTTTTCCTTTTCAATTGTTTTTTTCTACACTTTTAGGGGTTCTGATACTGGCGGTGCATCTGTTTGTTGTCGGCCAAATGGAATGTCCCTTCGCCGTGTTTAGTACTGGCCCAGGGGGAGGAGGTGTTTGGGTACCCATACGTTAATAAGTTATTGCACTTGCAGGACGGGATATGAACCGTGCTCTGCCTTGTGAAGTTCGCGTATGGAAACCTCTTGTTGGATGGACTTCAGGGGTTAATTACACTCGAGCGCCAAAAAAATTAAAGGTAAATTCATAATTAGCAACCAAAAACCTGTAGAAAAAGTCAAGTTAGAGGCAGTCGCCGACGCGGAGCTACTACATAGTTCTACAGACAATTTAAAATAAGAGATTTCATGGCCGTATAAGAAACTACCTCATACACATGCACAGTAATGTCAGTCTTACTAATTTGGTGGGCATTCTTTGGGTCATTATTTGGTGAAACTGAGAACTACTACCGCGGCCTGCTCCCAGCCAGTCACTGATCGGAATATTTACGGCCTTTTATTTATGCTTTTTTTTTTTTTTTTTTTTTAAGTTTATGATATTTACCGTCTTTTTTGTGTTTTTACGCTCATCCTCAACAGGTTGGTACTAAACACGGTGCTTATTTTGCTCATAAACTGGTATAGTTTCCGAATCTATACGGGCGCGGTAGTTGTTTTCAGTTTTACCCAAAAAATCTACACAGTGCCTTTCCTTTCTAACACCCGTCGCTATTTATTTCATCATGGCATTTCTGTACAAAAATCTTGTTTATCACGTCACCTATTTGCATTTTCGTTATTCATTTCTCCTCGAACCGAATTTATTTCAAGCGGCGTCCCTTTACGGATGGCGTCTCTGGAGAATTCTTCTCAATGTCTTCATGGCTCGACAAACAATAGCAAAATTAATAAAACAAAATGTTCATATGAATTAGAACTTTGAATTTCTCTTCTGCCTTAAACACATTATGACTAAGTCAAAATTCTATATCAATTCTTGTATAAAAATATTTTAAATTATGATCTCAATGATTTTAACGAATTAGGTCATAGGACCACACAATGTAATGTATGGTTGAAGTCGCGTTTCTTTAGTCTTTTTGGGAGGAACAATTGAGTCTCCTAGAAATTGATACTTGGTTCTTAAGTCTATTTCGATTCTGACTTAAACAGTGTTGCCATATTACCGCATTTTGAACCAGGTCCTAGCCCTTTGTTGGCAGAGTCGGTTGAGCTTCAGACTGTTACTCGATGGGCCGGAGTTCAATTCCTGTGGCCGGCTGATGAAAAGTTAGAGGTATTTATTTCTGGTGATAGAAATTCATTTCTCGCTATAATGCGGTTCGGATTCCACAATAAGCTGTAGGCCCCGTTGCTAAGTAACCAATTGGCTCTTAGCCACGTAAAATAAGTCTAATCCTTCGGGCCAGCCCTAGGAGAGCTGTTAATCAGCTCAGTGGTCTGGTAAAACTAAGGTATACTTAACTTTTTGCACCAGATCCAGAGTACTGGTTTCAAATCTAGCGTATAAAAATCCATCGGACAGGTTTAGCGCATATACCAGATTTTCACAATATTTCCATTTTTCAGACAAACATTAAATGCAATTATAAATGAGGATTATCCCTTTAAAATACTCATCAATAGATGAATAGTGGTAATTATGTAAATAATTGTAAATGGTTTATTTTACATATATCTTTTATATGTAAAATAAACTATTTCAGTTTGCAAATTCGGTTTGTGTTCTATCATTCCAGAATATTATTATGCAAATTAGAATGTTTTGTTTTCAACACAATACATCTGAAATAATGAAGGCAAACATTTCCTGCCAAGATTAGCACACTCAAATGAAAATAGTCCTCGCCCCGGGACCCAACCCCCTCTTTGGGGGCGCCATAAAAGACTTTGCCCCCGGGCGCCAGCAACCCTCACGACCCCACTGGGCGGAGAGTCCTTTTGCAACCTTGAGAGAATTATGATAATCTCCCAAGAGAAGAAGAGCACGACAATGATTCTTTCAACTAAATTATGTAACATTGTCAATTTAAATTGTTCAGGAAACTCAAACGTATCCCGCCATAAAGGCCATTATTTAGGGGAAAATTTAAAAAATCTGGAGTTAGAATACACTCCCTCGTTGTAATTATTCAGGACACTATTCTACACATTTTTATGCAAGCCATATTTACATAATTTCATTCTCAACAATTTTCGGTCATAAAATAAAAACTTTATTTAAAAATAACAAATTAATTTCACTGCAATTTTTTTTCATCACCAAAAGTGAAATAAAAAGGATCTGGTGGTATTATTAGAAAAAAAGATTCTCTTTTGCAGGGTGTTCAAGAGCAAGTACCAGTGCCAGTACAAGACTGGCTGAATCTATAATATTACAGGCTACTGAAGAGCAAGCACAAGGCTGGCTGAACCTATGAAGTTACAGGCTGTCGAAGAGCAAGAGCCCGTGCCAGCACAAGGCTGGCTGAATCTGCAAGGTTACAGGCTGCCGAAGAGCAAGAGCCCGTGCCAGCACAAGGCTGGCTGAATCTGCAAGGTTACAGGCTGCCGAAGAGCAAGAGCCCGTGCCAGCACAAGGCTGGCTGAGTCTGCAAGGTTGCAGGCTGCCGAAGAGCAGGAGCCAATGCCAGCACAAGGCTGGCTGAATCTATAAAGTTACAGGCTGCTGAAGAGCAAGAGCCTGTGCCCAGCACAAGGTTGGCAGAATCTGTAAAGTTACAGGCTGCTGAAGAGCAAGAGCCTGTGCCCAGCACAAGGCTGGCAGAATCTGTAAAGTTACAGGCTGCTGAAGAGCAAGAGCCTGTGCCCAGCACAAGGTTGGCAGAATCTGTAAAGTTACAGGCTGCTGAAGAGCAGAGCCTGTGCCAGCACAAGGCTGGCAGAATCTGTAAAGTTACAGGCTGCTGAAGAGCAAGAGCCTGTGTCCAGCACAAGGTTGGCAGAATCTGTAAAGTTACAGGCTGCTGAAGAGCAAGAGCCTGTGCCAGCACAAGGCTGGCAGAATCTGTAAAGTTACAGGCTGCTGAAGAGCAAGAGCCTGTGCCCAGCACAAGGTTGGCAGAATCTGTAAAGTTACAGGCTGCTGAAGAGCAGAGCCTGTGCCAGCACAAGGCTGGCAGAATCTGTAAAGTTACAGGCTGCTGAAGAGCAAGAGCCTGTGCCCAGCACAAGGTTGGCAGAATCTGTAAAGTTACAGGCTGCTGAAGAGCAAGAGCCTGTGCCCAGCACAAGGTTGGCAGAATCTGTAAAGTTACAGGCTGCTGAAGAGCAAGAGCCTGTGCCAGCACAAGGCTGGCAGAATCTGTAAAGTTACAGGCTGCTGAAGAGCAAGAGCCTGTGCCCAGCACAAGGTTGGCAGAATCTGTAAAGTTACAGGCTGCTGAAGAGCAAGAGCCTGTGCCCAGCACAAGGCTGGCAGAATCTGTAAAGTTACAGGCTGCTGAAGAGCAAGAGCCTGTGCCCAGCACAAGGTTGGCAGAATCTTTAAGGTTACAGGCTGCTGAAGAGCAAGAGCCTGTGCCCAGCACAAGGCTGGCAGAATCTGTAAAGTTACAGGCTGCTGAAGAGCAAGAGCCTGTGCCCAGCACAAGGTTGGCAGAATCTGTAAAGTTACAGGCTGCTGAAGAGCAGAGCCTGTGCCAGCACAAGGCTGGCAGAATCTGTAAAGTTACAGGCTGCTGAAGAGCAAGAGCCTGTGCCCAGCACAAGGTTGGCAGAATCTGTAAAGTTACAGGCTGCTGAAGAGCAAGAGCCTGTGCCCAGCACAAGGCTGGCAGAATCTGTAAAGTTACAGGCTGCTGAAGAGCAAGAGCCTGTGCCCAGCACAAGGCTGGCAGAATCTGTAAAGTTACAGGCTGCTGAAGAGCAAGAGCCTGTGCCCAGCACAAGGCTGGCTGGATCTATAAGGTTACAGGCTGCTGAAGAGCAAGAGCCTGTGCCCAGCACAAGGCTGGCTATATCTTTAAGGTTACAGGCTGCTGAAGAGCAAGAGCCTGTGCCCAGCACAAGGCTGGCTATATCTTTAAGGTTACAGGCTGCTGAAGAGCAAGAGCCTGTGCCATCTCAAAGCTGGCTGAATCTATAAAGTTGCATTCTGCTGAAGAGCAAAACCCTGAGCTTAGCACAAAGCTGGCTGAACCTAGGTAGTAGTAATAGTCAATACTTGGCGTATTTCAGGGTTTTTAAATAAAGACTTAAGTCTCCTAGACCTCAAATTACATAGGTTTAAGTATCAGGCAAACATGGGACACTTTCAGTGGAAAGTGGATGGCCACTAAGTGGTCATTGGTCACCCGCACTCAGTGATTATCTTGCCACTAAGTGGTCATGATCACCCACTTAGTGGGAAGCTGATAATATCAGGTTGTACAGCTGTGTGGCCAAGAGATAGACCTTTAGCCACTTGTATCCACTCTAATTTTAGTGTTGTCCACTTTTAGTGGTTCGTCTGCGGTCTTTCTTACCGACACATGTTCCCTTTTTATATTTTAGTGGCCAGCCACTTTGCACTAAAAGCATCCTGTGTGCGGGCAGCCTAATTCAGCTCACTCGTTTACCTTCAACTAGAATGTGAATGGCGAACCATCAAAAGAGGAATATGTTTTTGATTTGGTCATGTAGGGGAAAAAAAAGAACCTTCGTTCCAAAATCCTAATTCAAGACAACTCCCGAGGGTAGAGAGACTGAAGTTGATCCCCAGTGCCACTCAAGGGATGTGTCCTCGTTTTCCTCAGGGCAGACAGTCCAGGATTTGGTAAGAATCACAAAATGATGAATTAAGAAAACAATAATGTAAATGATGACAAACTTGTGAGGCATTAAGAGTGAGTTCTGCTGGCATAATATCAGATCAGACTCAAAAGAATTTGCTGGAAACCCCTTAATTCACAATCAATGGACAGAGCTCCAGTTGGGTATTTCTTTGGCTCAGACCTTCCACAGGTGCCCTGAAGCCTCTCGTGTAGATCAGTCTGCTTAGCTTAGTCCCATTTATTTACGGGGTTCGTGTTTTGGGTGAGCTGCTTCCATCTACCTCTGTGGAGCTCTTCTGCTTCATCAAGTCCCTTCTTTCTAGTCCTCCCTCACACGGTCCCTCCATCTTCTACCCTACACTCCCATCTCCATAGCATGCCTTCCAATATGGTCTTCCTCCCTTCTCAGTAGGTGTCTGTACCATCTGTCTCAACTTCCTGCGCTTTCTTTGACATTTACATCCACCTTTGTTGACTCTCTGATATACTCATTCCTAATTAATCCTATCTCCCCTCCTTACGCCAGACATCCATCTTAACGTTCAAATCTCTAATGCATTCATTTTCTTATTCTGCGCCTTTGGAAGTTGCCCTTTAGTCTTAATGGCACAATTTTGTCACAAAGGACTCCAGAGGCAGCCCTCCAATTGTTCCAACCTGCTTGTATCCAATGTTTTACTTCCTCACCCGTTCTTCCACCAGCCTCTACTTTAGACCCCAAGTACTTGAACTTGTCTACTCTATGTCTTCTCCACCCAACCTTGTACTCCCACTGCAATGGTTGTAGGCCTACATATAGCCCATCAATTAATTTCATGGCCCTATGATATACTTTCTGCTATATATGCAAAATTATAGCAGTCTTATTAATTATACGGACACTGCTGAGGTCATTACTTAAGGCAGATCAATTTTTATTTGATAAATTGGAATGATAAATTATCTTCAAGCATAATGTCAGTTTTTTAACACTATCCATTTGCTTACTGATTATCGTTAGGTACAAAAATCTGTAAGAGGTGCAAAAAAACCAGCAGGTAAAAGAGAACTGCTACTTTATTCAAGATCCAGGCAGTTGATAAATTGACTGAATGATAAAGACAATGATTGAGATATCTTCCTGAGGTCGATAATAATTAACAATAATTACAGCGAACGAGTATTTACAATGTAAAAATAGACAGAACTTAAATGGATATAATTTTGATGCCTGTGAACAAGAAATACAAGATACACAACTGACAACATGTGAACAAAATATACACAGTTTAAATTAAAATTCGCGTGACCTGGCACGTTAGGCGTGACCTACTTTATTCAAGATCGGGACGTCACAGAAAACTTGCTCAGCGGAGACTTAACAAATCTACACAATGCAGCTGAAGGAGGGCCGATCTGCACATGCGTCAAGTGGGAAGGCATATATATATAACATTGCAATTAGATGTGCCTTTTATTTCTAATACTCGTCGCTATTAATTTCATTATGGCATTTCTCTACAAACATATTGTTTTTCACGTCGATAATATTTGCATTTTTGTGATTCATTTTCCTTGAACCGAATTTATTTCAATGCCCTTTAAAATGGCATCTTTACAGAACTCAAAATGGATATGGCTTTGATGCAATAGCAATAATTTCCTATTCTGGCAATAAAAACGGATGACTAGGTCATAACTATAAAAGGATTCTTGCATAAAAACATCCAGAATCATGAAGTCCTAAATGTACATCTAGCTAGCCAATGTGTCTGCACTATTTATATAGCGACTGGAGTCTCCTAAGAAGAATTAGTCCAGGATTATTATATCTTTAATTCACTATATACATCATCTAATTACTGTAATTAGAGTGCTAATGGAGAAACTGAAAGCGGAATATATAGATTTGGCCACGAAGCAGTGTTGCTGCCAGATCATTTTTTTTAATCAGCATTTTCTTTAAAAAAAAAATCTTTAGCCATGATATCAATTTATAAAATATCTACTATATTTTGTGTATTTACACATACAGTAATTGGGGAGAAATAATTTCATTACAAGCATTTCTCTGCACAAACATATTGTTTTTAGTCATCTGAACACAAACAAAATTCATTACAAAGTTCCCTTGAACCAAATTTATTTCAATAAAATTAAAGGCGGTTTTACAAATACTAAATCTTTACAGAATAGTTCAGTTTTACCGGTAGTTTCTTGGACATTCAAGAAATTACTTTTGGTCACATGAACAAGCCCAATAACAAAGTACACATATCTTGACTCAGGCTGTCATATAACTTTCCTAACCTCTGTTTGCAAAGTAAAAACTTAGACCAGACTTTCATAAATCGTTTGTAAATGCAGGCGGAACGGTTTAAATCGCAAAACATCCAGAATCATCATAGATGGAGCCCGTTCACAAGTGTTCCTTTCAAATTACATCTCCGCTGATGATTAATCACTATAGGGGTTGAAACTGGATATAACAGTTCCAAGTACAGTGTTAGATAATAAGTCACTTCTGTACGCTGGGCTGAGGACGGGGAGTCTGAGGGAGAGACTTCTGCAACCTTGAGAGAATTATGATAATCACCCAAGAGAAGATCAGAGCTAATTACTGATAATTAAGATAGTTAATGGAAAATTATTGAGGAAACTCAAAAGCAACTCAAACGTATCCCGCCATAAAGGCCATTATTTCTCTATGGAAAATTTGTAGGGAATGTGGAGTTAGACGGAGTCATCCACTGAAATTATCCATAACACTATATAACATAATTTTATGCAAGAAATATATATAACTACATTCTCATCAATTTTAGGACATAAAATAAACCTGTATTTAAAAACAGTAAATTGACCACACGCAATTTTTTCAACTACATTATAAAATAAAATGGATCTGGTGATATTGGAGAAACACATTTCAGTGCCTATAATTTTCTTTTTACAGCTGCTGAAGAGCAAGTGAGTGTCAGCACAAGGCTGGCTGAATGTATAGTTACACATTATAGAGGAGCCCGTGCCATCAGAAGGTTGGACTAAATCTATAAAGTTACAGACTGCTGAAATGTAAGAGCCTGTGCCAGCAAAAGGCCAATAGAAATATAGCTGAAGAGCAATAGCCTGTGCCAGCACCAGGCTAGCTGAATGTATATAAAGTTACAGGCTGCTAAAGAGTAGAGCCAGTGTCAGCACAAGACTAGATGAATGTATAAAGTTACAGGCTGCTGAAGGGCAAGAGCCTGTGCTAGCACAAGGTCGGCTGACCTACAAAGCCACAGGCTGCTGAAGAGCAATAGTCTGTGCCAGCACAAGGCCGGCTGAATCTACAAAGTTACAGGCTGCTGAAGGGCAAGAGCCCAGCAGCAATCGGGCTGAATCTACAGTTACAGGCTGCTGAAGAGCAATAGTCTGTGCCAGCACAAGGCTGATTGAACCCACAAAGTTACAGGCTGCTGAATATATATTCGTAAGAGCATAAGTGTCATTGAACTCACAGTTACAGGCTGCCGAAGAGCAAGAGCCTGTGCAACACTAGGCTGGCTGAATCTATAAAGTTACAGGCTGCTGAAGGGCAGAGCCTGTGTTAGCACAAGGCCGGCTGAATCTACAAAGTTATATTGCCATATAGTTCAAAGCAGCACGGCGTCACAGAATTAATAAAGCTGCTGGTGGCTGCTGAAGAGCACAGTTCGTGCCAGCACAAGGTCGGCTGAATCTATAAAATTACAGGCTGCTGAAGGGCAGAGCTCAGCAGCACATCTATTGAATCTACAGTTACAGGCTGCTGAAGAGCAAGGTCTGTGCCAGCACAAGGCCGGCTGAATCTATAAAGTTACAGGCTGCTGAAGGCAAGAGCGCTCAAAGCAAGCACAAGGCCGGCTGAATTGTCTACAAAGTTGTTGGTAGGCTGCTGAAGGTTATTAGTTCAGCCAGCACAAGGCCGCTGAATCTACAAAGCTACAGGTGGCTGCTGAAGGGCAAGAGCCTGCACCAGCACAAGGTTGGCTAATTCGGCTAGTGTTACAGTGGCTGCTGAAGAGCATAGTCTGTGCCAGCACAAGGCCGGCTGAATCCACAGTTACAGGCTGCTGAAGAGCAAGAGCTCAGCAACACCAGGCTGGCTGAATCTATAAAAGTTACAGGCTGCTGAAGGGCAAGATGCCTGTTAGCACAAGGTCGGCTGAATCTACAGTTACAGGCCGCCGAAGAGCACAGGTCTCGCCAGCACAAGGCCGGCTGAATCTACAAAGTTACAGGCTGCTGAAGAGCAATAGTCTGTGCCAGCACAAGGCCGGCTGAATCTACAAAGTTACAGGCTGCTGAAGAGCAAGAGCCTGTGCAACACTAGGCTGGCTGAATCTATAAAGCGCTGCGGCCGAAGGGCAAGAGCCCGTGCTAGCACAAGGCCGGCTGAATCTACAGTTACAGGCTGCTGAAGGGCAAGAGCCTGTGCTAGCACAAGGCCGGCTGAATCTACAGTTACAGGCTGCTGAAGAGCAAGAGCCTGTGCAACACTAGGCTGGCTGAATTCCATAGTTACAGGCTGCTGAAGAGCAGCAGTTTGTGCAACACTTGATTATTGAATCTATAAAGTTACAGGCTGCTGAAGAGCAAGAGCCTGTGCAACACTAGCTGGCTGACCTATAAAGTTACAGGCTGCTGAAGAGCAAGAGCCTGTGCAACACTCAGGGCTGGCTGAATCTATAAAGTTACAGGCCGTTGAAGAGCATAGTCTGTGCCAGCACAAGGCCGGCTGAATAATCTACAAAGTTACAGGCTGCTGAAGAGCACAGTCTGTGCCAGCACAAGGCCGGTTGACCTACAGTTACAGGCTGCTGAAGAGCAAGAGCCTGTGCAACATTAGGCTGGCTGAATCTACAAAGTTACAGGCTGCTGAAGGGCAAGAGCCTGTGCTAGCACAAGGCCGGCTGAATCTACAAAGTTACAGGCTGCTGAAGAGCAATAGTCTGTGCCAGCACAATGGCTGAATCTACAGTGCGCAGGCTGCTGAAGACACACTGTGCCAGCACAGGTCAAGAATCTACAAAGTTACAGGTTGCTGAAGAGCAAGAGCCTGTGCAACACTTAGCTGGCTGAATCTATAAAGTTACAGGTTGCTGAAGGGCAAGAGCTCAGCAGCACAAGGCCGGCTGAATTCACAGTTACAGGCTGCTGAAGGGCAAGAGCCTGTGCTAGCACAAGTGTCGGCTGAATTCCACAAAGTTACAGGCTGCTGAAGAGCAAGAGCCTGTTGCAACACTAGGCTGGCTGAATCTATAAAGTTACAGGCTGTTGAAGAGCAAGAGCCTGTGCAACACTAGGTTGGCTGAATCTATAAAGTTACAGGCTGCTGAAGAGCAAGAGCCTGTGCAACACTAGGCTGCTGAATCTATAAAGTTACAGGCTGCTGAAGAGCAAGAGCCTGTGCAACACTAGGCTGGCTGAATCTATAAAGCCAGGCTGCTGAAGAGCATAGTCTGTGCCAGCACACAGTCGTGGCTGAATCTACAAAGTTACAGGCTGCTGAAGAGCAATAGTCTGTGCCAGCACAAGGCCGGCTGAATCTATAAAGTTACAGGATGCTGAAGAGCAAGAGCCTGTGCCAGCACAAGGCTGGCTGAATCTACAAAGTTACAGGCTGCTGAAGAGCAAGAGCCTGTGCCAGCACAAGGCTGGCTGAATCTCCAAAGTTACAGGCTGCTGAAGAGCAACATTCGTGCAACACCAGGCTGGCTGAATCTATAAAGTTACAGGTCGCTGAAGAGCAGAGCCTGTGCCAGCACAAGGTCGGCTGAATCTACAGTTACAGGCTGCTGAAGAGCAAGAGCCTGTGCCAGCACAAGGCTGGCTGAATCTACAAAGTTACAGGCTGAAGAGCAGAGCGCCTGTGCCAGCACAAGGCCGGCTGAATCTCACAGTTACAGGCTGCTGAAGAGCAGAGCCTGTGCCAGTTACCGCGTCGGTTGAATCTACAAAGTTACAGGGTGCTGAAGAGCAAGAGCCTGTGCCAGCACAAGGCTGGCTGAATCTCCAAAGTTACAGGCTGCTGAAGAGAAGAGCCTGTGCAACACTAGGCTGGCTGAATCTATAAAGTTACAGGCTGCTGAAGAGCAAGAGCCTGTGCCAGCACAAGGCCGGCTGAATCTACAGTTACAGGCTGCTGAAGAGCAGACTGTGCCAGCACAAGGCTGGCTGAATTTCCAAAGCTACAGGCCAAGTTGAAGAGCAAGAGTTCGTGCCAGCACAAGGCCGGCTGAATCTACAAAGTTACAGGTGGCTGCTGAAGAGCAGATCTGTGCCAGCACAAGGTTGGCTGGAATCTCCAAAGCTACAGGCTGCCGAAGAGCAAGAGCCTGTGCAACACTAGGCTGGCTGAACTACAGTTACAGGCTGCTGAAGATAAGAGCCTGTGCCAGCTCAAGGCCGGCTGAATCTACAAAGTTACAGGCTGCTGAAGAGCAAGAGCCAAAACACCAGGCCACACTGAGGGGCAAAGTTGCTACAGGCTGCTGAAGAGCAAGAGCCTGTGCCAGCACAAGGCCGGCTGAATCTACAAAGTTACAGGTTGCTGAGCAAGAGCCTGTGCAACACTAGGCTGGCTGAATCTATAAAGTTACAGGTCTGCTGAAGAGCAAGAGTCTGTGCCAGCACAAAGGCCGGGCTGATCTGGCAGTTACAGGCTGCTGAAGAGCAAGAGCCTCCAGCCAGCACAAGGTCAGGCTGAATCTATACAAAGTTACAGGCTGCTGAAGAGCAGAGCTTTCCAGCAGCACAAGGCTGGCTGAATCTCCAAAGTTACAGGCTGTTGAAGAGCAAGAGCCTGTGCAACACTAGGCTGGCTGAATCTATAGCAAGTTACAGGTTGCTGAAGAGCAAGAGCCTGTGCCAGCACAAGGCCGGCTGAATCTACAGTTGCTGTTGTTGAAGAAGGCACAGCCAGCACAAGGCCGGCTGAATCTACAAAGTTACAGGCTGCTGAAGAGCAGAGGCCACCAGTGCCAGCACAAGGCTGGCTGACCTGGCAGTTACAGGCTGTTGAAGAGCAAGATTTGTGCCAGCACAAGGCTGGCTGAATCTACAGTTACAGGCTGCTGAAGAGCAGAGCCTGTGCCAGCACAAGGTCATTCGAATTCCACAGTTACAGGCTGGCTGAAGAGCAGATCTGTGCCAGCACAAGGCTGGCTGAATCTACAAAGTTACAGGCTGGCCAGTAGCAGCACTCGTGCCAGCACAAGGTCGGCTGAATCTATAAAGTTACAGGCTGCTGAAGAGCAAGAGCCTGTGCAACACCAGGCTGGCTGAATCTATAAAGTTGGTGCCGTTGAAGCAAGAGCCTGTGCAACACTAGGCTGGCTGACCTAAAAGTTACAGGCTGCTGAAGAGCAGAGCCTGTGCCAGCACAAGGTCGGTTGAATCTATAAAGTTATGTGCCGTTGAAGAAAGAGCCTGTGCCAGCACAAGGCTGGGCTGAAGAGGTTACGCTTGCTCAGTTTGTTAAGACTGCGTCAGCAACAAGGCTGGCCGAATCTATAAAGCTACAGGCCGCTGAAGAGCAGAGCCTGTGCTGCACAAGGCCGGGTCGACTTATAGTTACAGGCCGCTGAAGAGCAAGAGCCTGTGCCAGCACAAGGCCAGTTTGAATCTATAAAGTTACAGGCCGCCGAAGAGCAAAGATTCGTGCCAGCACAAGCGCTGGCTGAATCTATAAGTCGTAGCGCTGGGTTGGCGAGCAGATTCGTGCCAGCACCGCTGGCTGAATCTATAAAGTTACAGGCTGCTGAAGAGCAGAGGCCTGTGCCAGCACAAGGCTGGCTGAATCTATAAAGTTACAGGCTGCTGAAGAGCAAGAGCCTGTGCCAGCACAAGGCCGGCTGAATCTATAAAGTTACAGGCCGCTGAAGAGCAGATATTCACAGCACAAGGCCGGCTGAATCTATAAAGCCACGATGGTTTACATTATTAGCATTCGTTGTGCCACAAGGCTGGCTGAATCTATGTTACAGGCCGCTGAAGAGCAAGAGCCTGTGCCAGCACAAGCGCCGACTGAATTCCACAGTTACAGGCTGCTGAAGAGCAAGAGGCTCAGCCAGCACAAGGCTGGCTGGAATCTATAAAGTTACTGGCTGCTGAAGAGCAAGAGGCCGTGCCAGCACAAGGCTGGCTGAATCTCCAAAGTTACAGGCTGCTGAAGAGCAAGAGCCTGTGCCAGCACAAGGCTGGCTGAATCTACAAAGTTACAGGCTGCTGAAGAGCAAGAGCCTGTGCCAGCACAAGGCTGGCTGAATCTACAAAGTTACAGGCTGCTGAAGAGCAAGAGCCTGTGCCAGCACAAGGCCGGCTGAATCTATAAAGTTACAGGCTGCTGAAGAGCAAGAGCTCAGTAACACTAGGCTGGCTGAATCTATAGTTACAGGCTGCTGAAGAGCAAGAGCCTGCGCAACACTAGGCTGGCTGAATCTATAAAGTTACAGGCTGCTGAAGAGTTAAGAGCCTGTGCCAGCACAAGGCCGGCTGGAATTCATAAAGTTAAGAAAATGCTGAAGAGCAAGAGCTCGTGCCAGCACAAGGCCGGCTGAATTATAAAGTTACAGGCTGCTGAAGAGCAAGAGTCTGTGCCAGCACAAGGCTGGCTGAATCTACAAAGTTACAGGCTGCTGAAGAGCAAGAGCCTGTGCAACACTAGGCTGGCTGAATCTATAAAGTTACAGGCTGCTGAAGAGCAAGAGCCTGTGCAACACTAGGCTGGCTGAATCTATAAAGTTACAGGCTGCTGAAGAGCAAGAGCCTGTGCAACACTAGGCTGGCTGAATCTATAAAGTTACAGGCTGCTGAAGAGCAAGAGCCTGTGCCAGCACAAGGCTGGCTGAATCTATAAAGTTACAGGCTGCTGAAGAGCAAGAGCCTGAGCCAGCACAAGGCTGGCTGACCTTATAAAGTTGGTGGCTGCTGAAGAGCAAGAGCCTGTGCCAGCACAAGGCTGGCTGAATCTATAAAGTCAAAGTTACAGGCTGCTGAGCAAGAGCCTGTGCAAGCACTAGGCTGGCTGAATCTATAAAAGTTACAGGCTGCTGAAGAGCAAGAGCCTGTGCAACACTAGGCTGGCTGAATCTATAAAGTTACAGGCTGCTGAAGAGCAATAGTCTGTGCCAGCACAAGGCCGGCTGAATCTACAAAGTTACAGGCTGCTGAAGGGCAAGAGCCTGTGCTAGCACAAGGCTGGCTGAATCTACAAAGTTACAGGCTGCTGAAGAGCAATAGTCTGTGCCAGCACAAGGCCGGCTGAATCTACAATTTAGTTACAGGCTGCTGAAGAGCAGAGCCTGGCCACACAAGGCTGGCTGAATCTATAAAGTTACAGGCTGCTGAAGAGGCAGAGCCTGTGCTAGCACAAGGCCGGCTGAATCTCCAAAGTTACAGGCTGCTGAAGAGCAATAGTCTGTGTGCCAACAAGGCCAGCTGAATCTACAAAGCAGGCTGCTGAGAGCAATAGTCTGTGCCAGCACAAGGCCGGCTGAATCTACAAAGTTACAGGCTGCTGAAGAGCAGAGCCTGCCAAAGACAAGGCCGGCTGAATCTACAGTTACAGGCTGCTGAAGAGCAAGAGTCTGTGCTAGCACAAGGCCGGCTGAATCTAGTTACAGGCTGCTGAAGGGCAGAGCCTGTGCTAGCAGCACAAGGCCGGCTGAATCTACAAAGTTACAGGCTGCTGAAGAGCAAAGGCCTGTGCAAGCACAAGGCTGGCTGAATCTACAAAGTTACAGGCTGCTGAAGGGCAAGAGCCTGTGCAAGAATCACAAGGCTGGCTGAATTCTACAAAGTTACAGGCTGCTGAAGAGCAAGAGCTGTGCAACACAGGCTGGCTGAATCTATAAAGTTACAGGCTGCTGAAGAGCAGAGCCTGTGCAGCACAAGGCTGGCTGAATCTATAAAGTTACAGGCTGCTGAAGAGCAATAGTTGTGCAGCACAAGGCCGGCTGAATCTAAAGTTACAGGCTGCTGAAGAGCAATAGTCTGTGCCAGCACAGACCGGCTGAATCTATAAAAAGTTACAGGATGCTTTGAAGGCAAGCAACACTAGGTTGGCAATCTAAGGCAAGAGCTAAACAAAGTTACAGGGCTGCTGAAGAGCAAGAGAGCCTGTGCCAGCACTAGGCTGGCTGGATCTCAAAGTTACAGGCTGCTGAAGAGCAAGAGCCTGTGCAACACTAGGCTGGCTGAATCTATAAAGACAGGCTGCTGAAGAGCAAGAGCCTGTGCCAGCACAAGGCTGCTGAATCTATAAAGTTACAGGCTGCTGAAGAGCAAGAGCCTGTGCCAGCAGCCAAGCTGGCTGAATCTACAAAGTTACAGGCTGCTGAAGAGCAGAGCCTGTGCCAGCACAAGGCCGGCTGAATCTACAGTTACAGGCTGCTGAAGAGCAAGAGCCTGTGCCAGCACAAGGCTGGCTGAATCTAAAGCTACAGGCTGAAGGGCAAGAGCCTGCAGCACAAGGCTGGCTGAATCAGGGCTGCTGGGCAAGAGCCTGTGCTAGCAAAGAGAATCTACAGTTACAGTGCCAGCACAAGGCTGGCTGAATCTACAAAAGTTACAGGCTGCTGAAGAGCAAGAGCCTGTGCAACACAAGGCTGGCTGAATCTATAAAGTTACAGGCTGCTGAAAGGCAAGAGCCTGTGCCAGCACAAGGCCGGCTGAATCTACAAAGTTACAGGCTGCTGAAGAGCAAGAGCTCAGCCAGCACAAGGCTGGCTGAATCTATAAAGTTACAGGCTGAAGAGCAAGAGCCTGTGCCAGCACAAGGCTGGCTGAATCTACAAAGTTACAGGCTGCTGAAGAGCAAGAGCCTGTGCCAGCACAAGGCCGGCTGAATCTCAAAAGCCAGGGCTGCTGAAGTTACAGGCAAGAGCCTGTGCCAGCACAAGGCCGGCTGAATCTACAAAGTTACAGGCTGCTGAAGAGCAGAGCCTGTGCCAGCACAAGGCTGGCTGAATCTATAGTTACAGGCTGCTGAAGAGCAAGAGCCTGTGCAACACAAGGCTGGCTGAATCTATAGTTACAGGCTGCTGAAGAGCAAGAGCCTGTGCCACACTAGGCTGGCTGAATCTACAGTTACAGGCTGGCTGAAGAGCAAGAGCCTGTGCCAGCACAAGGCTGGCTGAATCTATAAAGTTACAGGCTGCTGAAGAGCAAGAGCCTGTGCAGCACAAGGCTGGCTGAATCTATAAAGTTACAGGCTGCTGAAGAGCAAGAGCCTGTGCCAGCACAAGGCTGGCTGAATCTATAAAGTTACAGGCTGCTGAAGAGCAAGAGCCTGTGCCAGCACAAGGCCGGCTGAATCTATAAAGTTACAGGCTGCTGAAGAGCAAGAGCCTGTGCCAGCACAAGGCTGGCTGAATCTATAAAGTTACAGGCTGCTGAAGAGCAAGAGCCTGTGCAAGCACAAGGCTGGCTGAATCTATAAAGTTACAGGCTGCTGAAGAGCAAGAGCCTGTGCCAGCACAAGGCTGGCTGAATCTACAAAGTTACAGGCTGCTGAAGAGCAAGAGCCTGTGCCAGCACAAGGCCGGCTGAATCTACAAAGTTACAGGCTGCTGAAGAGCAAGAGCCTGTGCCAGCACAAGGCTGGCTGAATCTACAAAGTTACAGGCTGCTGAAGAGCAAGAGCCTGTGCCAGCACAAGGCTGGCTGAATCTACAAAGTTACAGGCTGCTGAGCAGAGCCAGTCACAAGGCCTGAATCCAGCAGGCTGCTGAAGAGCAAGAGCCTGTGCCAGCACAAGGCTGGCTGAATCTATAAAGTTACAGGCTGCTGAAGAGCAGAGCCTGTGCCAGCACAAGGCTGGCTGAATCTATAAAGTTACAGGCTGCTGAAGAGCAGAGCCTGTGCAACAGCACAAGGCTGGCTGAATCTATAAAGTTACAGGCTGCTGAAGAGCAAGAGCCTGTGCAACACTAGGCTGGCTGAATCTATAAAGTTACAGGCTGCTGAGCAAGAGCCTGTGCAACACTAGGCTGGCTGTGCAAAGAGCCTGTGCAAGGCTGGCTGAATCTATAAAGTTACAGGCTGCTGAAGAGCAGAGCCTGTGCCAGCACAAGGCCGGCTGAATCTACAAAGTTACATCTACAAAGTTACAGGCTGCTGAAGAGCAAGAGCCTGTGCCAGCACAAGGCTGAATCTATAAAGCAGTTACAGGCTGCTGGAAGAGCAAGATAACAAGGCTGGCTGAATCTATAAAGGGCTGCTGAAGAGCAAAGAGCCTGTGCCAGCACAAGGCTGGCTGAATCTATAAAGTTACAGGCTGCTGAAGAGCAAGAGCCTGTGCCAGCACAAGGCTGGCTGAATCTACAAAGTTACAGGCTGCTGAAGAGCAAGAGAGCCAAGGCCGGCTGAATCTACAAGTGCCAGCACAAGGCTGGCTGGGTTGAATCTACAAAGTTACAGGCTGCTGAAGAGCAGAGCCTGTGCCAGCACAAGGCTGGCTGAATCTACAAAGTTACAGGCTGCTGAAGAGCAAGAGCCTGTGCCAGCACAAGGCTGGCTGAATCTATAAAGTTACAGGCTGCTGAAGAGCAAGAGCCTGTGCCAGCACAAGGCTGGCTGAATCTATAAAGTTACAGGCTGGCTGAAGAGCAAGAGCCTGTGCCAGCACAAGGCTGGCTGAATCTATAAAGTTACAGGCTGCTGAAGAGCAGAGCCTGTGCCAGCACAAGGCTGGCTGAATCTATAAAGTTACAGGCTGCTGAAGAGCAAGAGCCTGTGCCAGCACAAGGCTGGCTGAATCTAAAGTTACAGGCTGCTGAAGAGCAGAGCCTGTGCCAGCACAAGGCCGGGCTGAATTTCCAAAGTTACAGGCTGCTGAAGAGCAGAGCCTGTGCCAGCACAAGGCTGGCTGAATCTATAAAGTTACAGGCTGCTGAAGAGCAAGAGCCTGTGCCAGCACAAGGCTGGCTGAATCTCCAAAGTTACAGGCTGCTGAAGAGCAAGAGCCTGTGCCAGCACAAGGCTGGCTGAATCTATAAAGTTACAGGCTGCTGAAGAGCAAGAGCCTGTGCCAGCACAAGGCCGGCTGAATCTACAAAGTTACAGGCTGCTGAAGAGCAGAGCCTGTGCCAGCACAAGGCCGGCTGAATCTATAAAGTTACAGGCTGCTGAAGAGCAAGAGCCTGTGCAGCACAAGGCCGGCCTACAAAGTTACAGGCTGGCTGAATCTATAGCCTGTGCAAATACAGGCTGGCTGAAGACAGCAAGAGCAGAGCCAGCACAAGGCCGGCTGAATCTACAAAGTTACAGGCTGCTGAAGAGCAGAGCCTGTGCCACACAAGGCCGGCTGAATCTATAAAGTTACAGGCTGCTGAAGAGCAAGAGCCTGTGCAGCACAAGGCTGGCTGAATCTATAAAGTTACAGGCTGCTGAAGAGCAAGAGCCTGTGCCAGCACAAGGCTGGCTGAATCTACAAAGTTACAGGCTGCTGAAGAGCAAGAGCCTGTGCAAGCACAAGGCTGGCTGAATCTATAAAGTACAGGCTGCTGAAGAGCAGAGCCTGTGCAAGCACAAGGCTGGCTGAATCTATAAAGTTACAGGCTGCTGAAGAGCAAGAGCCTGTGCAACAAGGCTGGCTGAATCTATAAAGTTACAGGCTGCTGAAGAGCAGAGCCTGTGCCAGCACAAGGCTGGCTGAATCTATAAAGTTACAGGCGTTGAAGGCAAGAGCCCAGCAGCACAAGGCCGGCTGAATCTACAAAGCGTAACATGGGCAAGAGCCTGTGCTAAGGCCAAGGCCGGCTGAATCTACAAAGCGTGGCCAAAGGCTGAAGAGCAAGAGCCTGTGCAACACTAGGCTGGTTTAAATCGTAAAGTTACAGGCTGCTGAAGAGCAAGAGCCAGGCAACACTAGGCCATTGAATTCATAGTTACAGGCTGCTGAAGAGCAAGAGCCTGTAAAATACTAGGCTGGCTGAATCTATAAAGTCACAGGCTGCTGAAGAGCAAGAGCCTGTGCAAATACTCAGGCTGGCTTAACTCCAGTTATACGTTGAAGAGTTAATAGTCTGTGCCAGCACAAGGCTGGCTGAATCTACAAAGCTGCTGTACGTTGAAGAGCAGACACCGTGCCAGCACAAGGCCGGCTGAATCGCAAAGTTGCTATGGATGCTGAAGATAAGAGCTCCAGCACAAGGCTGGCTGAATTTTACAAAGTTACAGGCTGCCAAGAGCAAGAGCTCGCGCTGTTACCGCTGCCGGCTGAATCTCCAGTTACAGGCTGCTGAAGAGCAAGCATTCGTGCAAATACCAGCTGGCTGGGAATTCCATAAAGTTACAGGCCGCTGGAAGAGTTAAGAGCCTGTGCCAGCACAAGGCCGGGCTGAATCTATGAAAGAGCTACAGGCCGGCTGAAGAGCAGAGCCAGCAGTGCCAGCACAAGGCCGGCTGAATCTATAAAGTTACAGGCCGCTGAAGAGCAGAGAGCAGCACTGTCATTGCCAGCACAAGCAGAGCCTGGTTGAATCTATAAAGTTACAGGCTGCTGAAGAGCAAGAGCCTGTGCAAATTTACTAGGGCTGGCTGAATCTATAAAGTTACAGGCTGCTGAAGAGCAGAGCCTGTGCAGCACAAGGCTGGCTGAATCTACAAAGTTACAGGCTGCTGAAGAGCAAGAGCCTGTGCAGCACAAGGCTGGCTGAATCTATAAAGTTACAGGCTGCTGAAGGTAGAGCCAGTGTGCACAAGACCGGCTGAATCTACAAAGTTACAGGCTGCTGAAGAGCAAGAGCCTGTGCCAGCACAAGGCCAGCTGAATCTACAAAGTTACAGGCTGCTGAAGAGCAAGAGTCTGTGCCAGCACAAGGCCGGCTGAATCTATAAAGTTACAGGCTGCTGAAGAGCAAGAGCCTGTGCTGAACAAGGCAGCTGAATCTACAAAGTTACAGGCTGCTGAAGAGCAATAGTCTGTGCCAGCACAAGGCCGGCTGAATCTATAAAGTTACAGGCTGCTGAAGAGCAAGAGCCTGTGCCAGCACAGGCCGGCTGAATCTACAAAGTTACAGGCTGCTGAAGAGCAAGAGCCTGTGCAACACAAGGCTGGCTGAATCTATGAAGTTACAGGCTGCTGAAGAGCAAGAGCCTGTGCTAGCACAAGCTGGCTGAATCTACAAAGTTACAGGCTGCTGAAGAGCAATAGTCTGACAAGGCCGGCTGAGATCTACAAAGTTACAGGCTGCTGAAGAGCAAGAGGCCGGCTGAATCTCCAAATTACAGCAAGGGGCAACAAGGCCGGCTGAATCTAGTTACAGGCTGCTGAAGAGGCAAGAGCCTGTGCCAGCACAAGGCCGGCTGAATCTACAAAGTTACAGGCTGCTGAAGAGCAGAGTCTGTGCCAGCACAAGGCCGGCAAAGTTACAGGCTGCTGAAGAGCAAGAGTCTGTGCCAGCACAAGGCCGGCTGAATCTACAAAGTTACAGGCTGCTGAAGAGGCAGAGCCTGTGCAACACAAGGCTGGCTGAATCTATAAAGTTACAGGCTGCTGAAGAGCAATGAGCCTGTGCCAGCACAAGGCCGGCTGAATCTACAAAGTTACAGGCTGCTGAAGAGCAGAGCCTGTGCCAGCACAAGGCAGGCTGAATCTACAAAGTTACAGGCTGCTGAAGAGCAGAGCCTGTGCAACACAGCACAAGGCTGCTGGCTGAATCTAATCTAAAAGTTACAGGCTGCTGAAGAGCAAGAGCCTGTGCACAAGGCCGCAAGGCAGGCTGCTGAAGCAAGCCTGAACTAGGCTGGCTGAATCAAAGTTACAGGCTGCTGAAGAGCAAGAGCCTGTGCTAGCACAAGGCCGGCTGAATCTACAAAGTTACAGGCTGCTGAAGCAGAGCAAGCACAAGGCCGGCTGAATCTACAAAGTTACAGGCTGCTGAAGCAAGAGCCTGTGCAACACTAGGCTGGCTGAATCTATAAAGTTACAGGCTGCTGAAGAGCAAGAGCCTGTGCAACAAGGCTGGCTGAATCTATAAAGTTACAGGCTGCTGAAGAGCAATAGCCTGTGCAAGCACAAGGCCAGCTGAATCTATAAAGTTACAGGCTGCTGAAGAGCAAGAGCCTGTGCCAGCACAAAGGCTGGCTGAATCTATAAAGTTACAGGCTGCTGAAGCAAGAGCCTGTGCAACACTAGGCTGGCTGAATCTATAAAGTTACAGGCTGCTGAAGAGCAGCAGGCCGGCTGAATCTACAAAGATTACAGGCTGCTGAAGAGCAAGAGCCTGTGCTAGCACAAGGCCGGCTGAATCTACAAAGTTACAGGCTGCTGAAGAGCAAGAGCCTGTGCTAGCACAAGGCCGGCTGAATCTACAAAGTTACAGGCTGCTGAAGAGCAAGAGCCTGTGCCAGCACAAGGCCGGCTGAATCTACAAGCGTTACAGGCTGCTGAAGAGCAAGACCTGTGCCAGCACAAGGCTGGCTGAATCTACAAAGTTACAGGCTGCTGAAGAGCAAGAGCCTGTGCAACAGGCTGGCTGACAAGGTTACAGGCTGCTGAAGGGCAAGAGCCACAAGGCCGGCTGAATCTGAGTTACAGGCTGCTGAAGAGCAGAGCCTGTGCCAGCACAAGGCCGGCTGAATCTATAAAGTTACAGGCTGCTGAAGAGCAAGAGCCTGTGCAACACTAGGCTGGCTGAATCTATAAAGGGCTGCTGAATCTGAAGGCTGCTGAGCAGAGCCTGTGCAACACAAGGCTGGCTGAATCTCAAAGTTACAGCTGAGAGCAAGAGCCTGTGCAACACTGAAGAGCAGGCTGCTGAAGAGCAAGAGTCTGTGCCAGCACAAGGCCAGCTGAATCTACAAAGTTACAGGCTGCTGAAGAGCAAGAGCCTGTGCCAGCACAAGGCTGGCTGAATCTACAAAGTTACAGGCTGCTGAAGAGCAAGAGCCTGTGAGCACAAGGCTGGGCTGAATCTACAAAGTTACAGGCTGCTGAAGAGCAAGAGCCTGTGCCAGCACAAGGCTGGCTGAATCTCCAAAGTTACAGGCTGCTGAAGAGCAAGAGCCTGTGCAACACTAGGCTGGCTGAATCTATAAAGTTACAGGCTGCTGAAGAGCAAGAGCCTGTGCCAGCACAAGGCCGGCTGAATCTATAAAGTTACAGGCTGCTGAAGAGCAGAGCCTGTGCAGCACAAGGCTGGCTGAATCTATAAAGTTACAGGCTGCTGAAGAGCAGAGCCTGTGCCAGCACAAGGCTGGCTGAATCTACAAAGTTACAGGCTGCTGAAGAGCAGAGCCTGTGAATCTCAAGCAGGCTGCTGGCTGAATCTGGCTGATAAAGTTACAGGCTGCTGAAGAGCAGAGCCTGTGCCAGCACAAGGCTGGCTGAATCTACAAAGTTACAGGCTGCTGAAGAGCAAGAGCCTGTGCCAGCACAAGGCTGGCTGAATCTATAAAGTTACAGGCTGCTGAAGAGCAGAGCCTGTGCCAGCACAAGGCCGGCTGAATCTACAAAGTTACAGGCTGCTGAAGAGCAGAGCCTGTGCCACACAAGGCTGGCTGAATCTATAAAGCAGGCTGCTGAAGAGCAAGAGCCTGTGCCAGCACAAGGCTGGCTGAATCTATAAAGTTACAGGCTGCTGAAGAGCAGAGCCTGTGCCAGCACAAGGCTGGCTGAAGAGCTGAAGAGGCTGCAAAGACAGGCTGCTGAAGAGCAGGCTGGCCAGAAGAGGCTGAATCTATAAAGTTACAGGCTGCTGAAGAGCAGAGCCTGTGCCAGCACAAGGCCGGCTGAATCTATAAAGTTACAGGCTGCTGAAGAGCAAGAGCCTGTGCCAGCACAAGGCTGGCTGAATCTATAAAGTTACAGGCTGCTGAAGAGCAAGAGCCTGTGCCAGCACAAGGCCGGCTGAATCTACAAAGTTACAGGCTGCTGAAGAGCAGAGCCTGTGCCAGCACAAGGCCGGCTGAATCTACAGTTACAGGCTGCTGAAGAGCAAGAGCCTGTGCCAGCACAAGGCTGGCTGGCTGAAAGTTACAGGCTGCTGAAGAGCAGAGCCTGTGCAACACTAGGGCTGGCTGAATCTATAGGCTACAGGGCTGCTGAAGAGCAGAGCCTGTGCCAGCACAAGGCCGGCTGAATCTACAAGTTACAGGCTGCTGAAGGCAGAGCCTGTGCCAGCACAGCTGGCCGGCTGAATCTATAAAGTTACAGGCTGCTGAAGAGCACAAGGCTGGCTGAATCTATAAAGTTACAGGCTGCTGAAGAGCAGAGCCTAGCACAAGGCTGGCTGAATCTACAAAGAGGCTGCTGAAGAGCAGAGCCTGTGCCAGCACAAGGCTGGCTGAATCTATAAAGTTACAGGCTGCTGAAGAGCAAGAGCCTGTGCCAGCACAAGGCTGGCTGAATCTATAAAGTTACAGGCTGCTGAAGAGCAAGAGCCTGTGCCAACACAAGGCTGGCTGAATCTATAAAGTTACAGGCTGCTGAAGAGCAAGAGCCTGTGCCAGCACAAGGCTGGCTGAATCTATAAAGTTACAGGCTGCTGAAGAGCAAGAGCCTGTGTGCCAGCACAAGGCTGGCTGAATCTATAGTTACAGGCTGCTGAAGAGCAAGAGCCTGTGCCAGCACAAGGCTGGCTGAATCTATAAAGTTACAGGCTGCTGAAGAGCAGAGCCTGTGCCAGCACAAGGCTGGCTGAATCTATAAAGTTACAGGCTGCTGAAGAGCTGAATCTATAAAGTTACAGGCTGCTGAAGAGCAAGAGCCTGTGCAAGCACAAGGCTGGCTGAATCTATAAAGTTACAGGCTGCTGAAGAGCAAGAGCCTGTGCCAACACAAGGCTGGCTGAATCTATAAAGTTACAGGCTGCTGAAGAGCAGAGCCTGTGCCAGCACAAGGCTGGCTGAATCTACAGGCTGCTGAAGTTACAGGCTGCTGAAGAGCAAGAGCCTGTGCCAGCACAAGGCTGGCTGAATCTATAAAGTTACAGGCTGCTGAAGAGCAAGAGCCTGTGCCAGCACAAGGCTGGCTGAATCTATAAAGTTACAGGCTGCTGAAGAGCAAGAGCCTGTGCCAGCACAAGGCTGGCTGAATCTATAAAGTTACAGGCTGCTGAAGAGCAGAGCCTGTGCCAGCACAAGGCTGGCTGAATCTATAAAGTTACAGGCTGCTGAAGAGCAGAGCAAAGCACAAGGCTGGCTGAATCTATAAAGTTACAGGCTGCTGAAGAGCAAGAGCTGGCTGAATCTATAAAGCAGGCTGCTGAGCACAAGGCTGGCTGAATCTATAAAGTTACAGGCTGCTGAAGAGCAAGAGCCTGTGCAGCACAAGGCCGGCTGAATCCATAAAGCACAGGCTGCTGAAGAGCAAGAGCCTGTGCTGGCTGAATCTATAAAGTTACAGGCTGCTGAAGAGCAAGAGCCTGTGCCAGCACAAGGCTGGCTGAATCTAAAAGTTACAGGCTGCTGAAGAGCAAGCACAAGGCTGGCTGAATCTATAAAGTTACAGGCTGCTGAAGAGCAGAGCCTGTGCACACTAGGCTGGCTGAATCTATAAAGTTACAGGCTGCTGAAGAGCAAGAGCTGTAAAGTTACCTGCTTTGAGCAGAGCCTGTGCAACACTAGGCTGGCTGAATCTATAAAGTTACAGGCTGCTGAAGAGCAAGAGCCTGTGCAAGCACAAGGCTGGCTGAATCTATAAAGTTACAGGCTGCTGAAGAGCAGAGCCTGTGCCAGCACAAGGCCGGCTGAATCTATAAAGTTACAGGCTGCTGAAGAGCAGAGCCTGTGCCAGCACAAGGCCGGCTGAATCTATAGAGCAAGAGCCTGTGCCAGCACAAGGCTGGCTGAATCTATAAAGTTACAGGCTGCTGAAGAGCAAGAGCCTGTGCAAGCACAAGGCTGGCTGAATCTATAAAGTTACAGGCTGCTGAAGAGCAAGAGCCTGTGCCAGCACAAGGCCGGCTGAATCTACAAAGTTACAGGCTGCTGAAGAGCAGAGCCTGTGCAGCACAAGGCTGGCTGAATCTATAAAGTTACAGGCTGCTGAAGAGCAAGAGCCTGTGCCAGCACAAGGCTGGCTGAATCTACAAAGTTACAGGCTGCTGAAGAGCAAGAGCCTGTGCCAGCACAAGGCTGGCTGAATCTACAAAGTTACAGGCTGCTGAAGAGCAAGAGCCTGTGCCAGCACAAGGCTGGCTGAATCTGACAGGCTGCTGAAGAGCAAGAGCCTGTGCAGCACAAGGCCGGCTGAATCTACAAAGTTACAGGCCGCTGAAGAGCACAGGTCTGTGCCAGCACAAGGCCGGCTGAATCTACAGTTACAGGCTGCTGAAGGGCAAGACTCAAAGCAAATAAGGCTGGCCAGAATCACAGTTGCAGGCTTGAAGATATTAGTTCAGCCAGCACAAGGCCGGCTGAATTCCACAAAGTTACAGGCTGTTGAAGAGCAAGAGCTCGTGCAAATACCAGGCTGGCTGAATCATAAAGTTACAGGCTGCTGAGCGCAAGGGAGCCTTGAAGCAGCACAAGGCCGGCTGAACGCATAAAGTTACAGGCTGCTGAAGAGTTAATAGTTCAGCCAGCACATGCTTCGGCTGAATCATAAAGTTACAGGCTGCTGAAGAGCAGAGTCAAAGCAGCACAAGGCCATTGTTGAATCTACAAAGTTACAGGCTGTTGATAAGAGCCCAGCAACACTAGGTTGGCTGAACGATAGTTACAGTTGCGAAGGCAAGAGCCTAGCGCAGCACAAGGTCGTATTGAATCAGTTACAGGCTGCTGAAGGGCAAGAGTCAAAGTAGCACAGCACAAGGCCGGCTGAATCCACAGTTACAGGCTGCTGAAGATAGCCTGTGCAAGCACAAGGGCCGCTGAATCTGGTAAAGTTACAGGTTGCTGAAGAGCAAGAGCCTGTGCAACACTAGGCTGGCTGAATTCCATAAATACAGGTTAAGAGCAAGGCTGCTGAAGGGCAAGAGCCTCGTGCAACACTAGGCCGGCTGAATCTATAAAGAAGCAGGCCGCTGAAGAGCATTAGTCTGTGCCAGCATAACGGCTGAATTCCACAAAGTTACAGGCCGCTGAAGAGCATAGTTCCGAAGCAGCACAAGGCCGGCTGGAATCACAGTTAAAATGCTGTGGCCGCTGAAGAGCAAGAGCCTGTAGCAACATTAGGCTGGCTGAATCACAAAGCGTACAGGCTGAAGGGCAAGAAGAGCAAAGGCCGGCTGAGTCTGTGCCAGCACAAGGCCGCCAAGAAGAGATCTACAAGGCCAAATTTACAAAAGTTACAGGCTGCTGAAGGGCAAGAGCCTGTGCAACACAAGGCTGGCTGAATCTGAATTACAGGCTTGCTGAGCCGCTGAATCTACAGAGTTAGAGCCTGTGCCAGCACAAGGCCGGCTGAATCTACAAAGCTACAAAGTTACAGGCTGCTGAATCTATAAAGGGCAAGAGAGCCTGTGCCAGCACTAGGGCTGGCTGAATCTCACAAAAGTTACAGGCTGCTGAAGAGCAAGAGTCTGTAACACAAGGCCGGTTGATTATAAAGTTACAGGGTTGCCGAAGAGCAAGAGAGTCAGCAACACTAGGCTAGCTGAATTTATAAAGTTACAGGCGCTGATGAGCAAGAGCCTGCCAGCACAAGGCCGGCTGACCCACAGTTAGCAGGCCAAGGAAGAGCATAGTCTGTGCCAGCACAAGGTCGGTTGAATCTACAAAGTTACAGGCTGCTGAAGAGCTGAATAGTCTGGTGCCAGCACAAGGCTGGCTGAATCACAAAGTTACAGGCTGCTGAAGAGCAGAGCTGTGCAACACTCAGGCTGGCTGAATTCCAGTTACAGGCTGCTGAAGAGGCAAGAGCCTGCAACACAAGGCTGGCTGAATTACAAAGTTGCAGGCTTGCTGAAGGGCAAGAGCCTGAAGCACAAGGCCGGCTGAATCTACAAAGGCCGGGCTACAGGCTGCTGAAGAGCAAGAGCAAGAGCTGTGCAGCACAAGGCTGGCTGAATCTATAAAGAGCCTTAGCAGGATGCTGAAGAGCAAGAGCCTGTGCAACACTAGGCTGGTTGAATCAAAGGGCTGCTGAAGAGGAAGAGCTGGCTGGTTTGAATCTATAAAGTTACAGGCTGCTGAAGAGCAAGAGCTGTGCCAGCACTAGGTTGGCTGAATCTACAAAGTTACAGGCTGCTGAAGAGCAAGAGTCTGAAAGGCCTCCAAAGTTACAGGGCTGCTGAAGAGCAAGAGCCTGTGCAACACAAGGCCGGCTGAATCTACAAAGTTACAGGCTGCCAAGAGCAGAGCCTGTGCCAGCACAAGGCCGGCTGAATCTACAAAGTTACAGGCTGCTGAAGAGCAAGAGCTGTGCCAGCACAAGGCCGGCTGAATCTACAAAGTTACAGGCTGCTGAAGGCTGGCTGAAATCTACAAAGTTACAGGCTGCTGAAGAGCAAGAGCCTGTGCTAGCACAAGGCCGGCTGAATCTACAAAGTTACAGGCTGCTGAAGAGCAAGAGCCTGTGCCAGCACAAATCTATGTGCAAAGTTACAGGCTGCTGAAAGGCAATCTAGCTGAATCTAAGGCCGGCTGAATCTATAAAGTACAGGGTGCTGAAGAGCAAGAGCCTGTGCAGCACAAGGCTGGCTGAATCTACAAAGTTACAGGCTGCTGAAGAGCAAGAGCCTGTGCAAGCACAAGGCCGGCTGAATCTATAAAGTTACAGGCTGCTGAAGAGCAAGAGCCTGTGCCAGCACAAGGCTGGCTGAATCTACAAAGTTACAGGCTGCTGAAGAGCAAGAGTCTGTGCCAGCACAAGGCTGGCTGAATCTACAAAGTTACAGGCTGCTGAAGAGCAGAGCCTGTGTGCAGCACAAGGCTGAATCTACAAAGTTACAGGCTGCTGAAGAGCAAGAGCCTGTGCCAGCACAAGGCTGGCTGAATCTACAAAGTTACAGGCTGCTGAAGAGCAAGAGCCTGTGCAGCACAAGGCTGGCTGAATCATAAAGGGCTGCTGAAGAGCAAGAGCCTGTGTGCTAGCACAAGGCCAGCTGAATCTACAAAGTTACAGGCTGCTGAAGAGCAGAGCCTGTGCCAGCACAAGCTGGCTGAATCTACAAAGTTACAGGCTGCTGAAGAGCAAGAGTCTGTGCCAGCACAAGGCCGGCTGAATCTACAAAGTTACAGGCTGCTGAAGAGCAGAGCCTGTGCAACACTAGGCTGGCTGAATCTATAAAGTTACAGGCTGCTGAAGAGCCTGTGCTGAGGCCAGCTGCATCTACAAGGGGCAGAGCCTGGCTGAATCTGAATACAAAGTTACAGGCTGCTGAAGAGCAGAGCCTGTGCAACACTAGGCTGGCTGAATCTATAAAGTTACAGGCTGCTGAAGAGCAGAGCCTGTGCAAGCACAAGGCTGGCTGAATCTATAAAAGTTACAGGCTGCTGAAGAGCAGAGCCTGTGCCAGCACAAGGCTGGCTGAATCTACAAAGTTACAGGCTGCTGAAGAGCAGAGCTCAAAGCAGCACAAGGCTGGCTGAATCTATAAAGTTACAGGCTGCTGAAGAGCAAGAGCCTGTGCCAGCACAAGGCCGGCTGAATCTACAAAGTTACAGGCTGCTGAATCTGGCTGAATCTGCAAAGTTACAGGCTGCTGAGAGCAGCCAGCACAAGGCTGGCTGAATCTATAAAGTTACAGGCTGCTGAAGAGCAGAGCCTGTGCCAGCACAAGGCCGGCTGAATCTACAAAGTTACAGGCTGCTGAAGAGCAATAGTCTGTGCCAGCACAAGGCCGGCTGAATCTACAAAGTTACAGGCTGCTGAAGAGCAATAGTCTGTGCCAGCACAAGGCCGGCTGAATCTACAAAGTTACAGGCTGCTGAAGAGCAAGAGCCTGTGCTAGCACAAGGCTGGCTGAATCTATAAAGTTACAGGCTGCTGAAGGGCAGAGCCTGCTGAAAGGCCGGCAAGAGCCAGGCTGCCAGCACAAGGCTGGCTGAATCTACAGTTACAGGCCGCTGAAGAGCAAGAGCCTGTGCCAGCACAAGGCTGGCTGAATCTATAAAGTTACAGGCTGCTGAAGAGCAAGAGCCTGTGCAACAGCACAAGGGCTGCTGAAGGGCAAGACCTGAATCTAATCTAAAGTTACAGGCTGCTGAAGAGCAAGAGCAACAAGGCTGCTGAATCTATAAAGTTACAGGCTGCTGAAGGCAATGGCTGAATCCGGCTGAATCTAAAAATTACAGGCTGCTGAAGAGCAAGAGCACAGAGGCTGAATCTACAGTAACACTCTATGTGCTGGCCGGGAATCTACAAAGTTACAGGCTGCTGAAGAGAGCCTGTGCCAGCACAAGGCTGGCTGAATCTCAAAGTTACAGGCTGCTGAAGAGCAAGAGCCTGTGCAGCACAAGGCTGGCTGAATCTACAAAGTTACAGGCTGCTGAAGAGCAAGAGCTCTGTGCCAGCACAAGGCCGGCTGAATCTACAAAGTTACAGGCTGCTGAAGAGCAAGAGCCTGTGCCAGCACAAGGCTGGCTGAATCTATAAAGTTACAGGCTGCTGAAGAGCAGAGCCTGTGCCAGCACAAGGCCGGCTGAATCTATAAAGTTACAGGCTGCTGAAGAGCAAGAGCCTGTGCCAGCACAAGGCCGGCTGAATCTATAAAGTTACAGGCTGCTGAAGAGCAAGAGCCTGTGCCAGCACAAGGCTGGCTGAATCTAAAAGTTACAGGCTGCTGAAGAGCAGAGCCTGTGCAAAGCAGCACAAGGCTGGCTGAATCTATAGTTACAGGCTGCTGAAGAGCAAGAGCCTGTGCCAGCACAAGGCCGGCTGAATCTATAAAGTTACAGGCTGCTGAATCTTAGCAAGAGCCCAAGAGCAACACAAGGCTGGCTGAATCTATAAAGTTACAGGCTGCTGAAGAGCAAGAGCCTGTGCCAGCACAAGGCTGGCTGAATCTATGTTACAGGCTGCTGAAGAGCAAGAGCCTGTGCCAGCACAAGGCTGGCTGAATCTATAAAGTTACAGGCTGCTGAAGAGCAAGGCCTGTGCCAGCACAAGGCTGGCTGAATCTATAAAGTTACAGGCTGCTGAAGAGCAAGAGCCTGTGCCAGCACAAGGCTGGCTGAATCTACAAAGTTACAGGCTGCTGAAGAGCAAGAGCCTGTGCCAGCACAAGGCTGGCTGAATCTATAAAGTTACAGGCTGCTGAAGAGCAGAGAGCCTGTGCCAGCACAAGGCTGGCTGAATCTATAAAGTTACAGGCCGCTGAAGAGCAAGAGCCTGTGCCAGCACAAGGCTGGCTGAATCTATAAAGTTACAGGCTGCTGAAGAGCAAGAGCCTGTGCCAGCACAAGGCTGGCTGAATCTAAAGTTACAGGCTGCTGAAGAGCAAGAGCCTGTGCCAGCACAAGGCCGGCTGAATCTACAAAGTTACAGGCTGCTGAAGAGCAAGAGCCTGTGCCAGCACAAGGCTGGCTGAATCTATAAAGTTACAGGCTGCTGAAGAGCAAGAGCCTGTGCAACACAAGGCTGGCTGAATCTATAAAGTTACAGGCTGCTGAAGAGCAAGAGCCTGACTAGGCTGCCTGAATAAAGTTACAGGCTGCAGACAGAAGAGGCAGAGCACAGGCCTGTGCCAGCACAAGGCCGGCTGAATCTATAAAGTTACAGGCTGCTGAAGAGCAAGAGCCTGTGCCAGCACAAGGCTGGCTGAATCTACAGTTACAGGCTGCTGAAGAGCAGAGCCTGTGCCAGCACAAGGCTGGCTGAATCTATAAAGTTACAGGCTGCTGAAGAGCAAGAGCCTGTGCCAGCACAAGGCTGGCTGAATCTACAGTTACAGGCTGCTGAAGAGCAAAGAGCCTGTGCCAGCACAAGGCTGGCTGAATCTATAAAGTTACAGGCTGCTGAAGAGCAAGAGCGAGTGTCAGCACAAGGCTGGCTGAATGTATAAAGTTACAGGCTGCTGAAGAGCAAGAGCCCGTGCCATCAGAAGGTTGACTAAATCTATAAAGTTACAGACTGCTGAAATGCAAGAGCCTGTGCCAGCAAAAGGCTGGCTGAATCTATAAAGTTACAGGCTGCTGAAGAGCAAGAGCCTGTGCCAGCACAAGGCTGGCTGAATCTATAAAGTTACAGGCTGCTGAAGAGCAGAGCCTGTGCCAGCACAAGGCTGGCTGAATCTATAAAGTTACAGGCTGCTGAAGAGCAAGCCTGTGCCAGCACAAGGCCGACTGAATCTATGTGCTGGCTGAAAGAGCTAGAGCCTGTGCAGCACAGGCTGGCTGAAGACAGGCAAGAGCCTGTGCCAGCACAAGGCTGGCTGAATCTATAAAGTTACAGGCTGCTGAAGAGCAAGAGCCTGTGCCAGCACAAGGCTGGCTGAATCTACAGTTACAGGCTGCTGAAGAGCAAGAGCCTGTGCCAGCACAAGGCTGGCTGAATAAAGTTACAGGCTGAATCTGAATCTATAAAGTTACAGGCTGCTGAAGAGCAGAGCCTGTGCCACACAAGGCTGGCTGAATCTATAAAGTTACAGGCTGCTGAAGAGCAAGAGCCTCCAGCACAAGGCCGGCTGAATCTATAAAGTTACAGGCTGCTGAAGAGCAAGAGCCTGTGCAACACAAGGCTGGCTGAATCTATAAAGTTACAGGCTGCTGAAGAGCAAGAGCCTGTGCCAGCACAAGGCTGGCTGAATCTATAAAGTTACAGGCTGCTGAAGAGCAAGAGCCTGTGCCAGCACAAGGCCGGCTGAATCTATAAAGTTACAGGCTGCTGAAGAGCAGAGCCTGTGCCAGCACAAGGCTGGCTGAATCTATAAAGTTACAGGCTGCTGAAGAGCAAGAGCCTGTGCCAGCACAAGGCTGGCTGAATCTATAAAGTTACAGGCTGCTGAAGAGCAGAGCCTGTGCCAGCACAAGGCTGGCTGAATCTACAGTTACAGGCTGCTGAAGAGCAAGAGCCAGGCTGGCTGAATCTACAAAGAGCAGAGCCTGTGCCAGCACAAGGCCGGCTGAATCTACAGTTACAGGCTGCTGAAGAGCAAGAGCCTGTGCCAACAAGGCTGGCTGAATAAAAGTTACAGGCTGCTGAAGAGCAAGAGCCTGTGCCAGCACAAGGCCGGCTGAATCTATAAAGTTACAGGCTGCTGAAGAGCAAGAGCCTGTACAGGCTGGCTGAATCTATAAAGACAGGCTGCTGAAGAGCAGAGCCTGTGCCAGCACAAGGCCGGCTGAATCTATAAAGTTACAGGCTGCTGAAGAGCAAGAGCCTGTGCCAGCACAAGGCTGGCTGAATCTATAAAGTTACAGGCTGCTGAAGAGCAAGAGCCTGTGCCAGCACAAGGCTGGCTGAATCTATAAAGTTACAGGCTGCTGAAGAGCAAGAGCCTGTGCAAGCACAAGGCTGGCTGAATCTATAAAGTTACAGGCTGCTGAAGAGCAGTTGCAGCACAAGGCTGGCTGAATCTATAAGAGCTGCTGAAGAGAGCCTGTGCCAGCACAAGGCTGGCTGAATCTATAAAGTTACAGGCTGCTGAAGAGCAGAGCCTGTGCCAGCACAAGGCTGGCTGAATCTATAAAGTTACAGGCTGGCAAGAGCCTGTGCCAGCACAAGGCCGGCTGAATCTATAAAAGAGTTACAGGCTGCTGAAGAGCAGAGCCTGTGCCAGCACAAGGCTGGCTGAATCTATAAAGTTACAGGCTGCTGAAGAGCAAGAGCCTGTGCCAGCACAAGGCTGGCTGAATCTATAAAGTTACAGGCTGCTGAAGAGCAGAGCCTGTGCCAGCACAAGGCCGGCTGAATCTATAAAGTTACAGGCTGCTGAAGAGCAAGAGCCTGTGCCAGCACAAGGCTGGCTGAATCTATAAAGTTACAGGCTGCTGAAGAGCAGAGCCTGTGCCAGCACAAGGCTGGCTGAATCTATAAAGTTACAGGCTGCTGAAGAGCAAGAGCCTGTGCCAGCACAAGGCTGGCTGAATCTATAAAGTTACAGGCTGCTGAAAGAGCCTGTGCAAACAAGGCTGGCTGAATCTATATAGTTACAGGCTGCTGAAGAGCAAGAGCCTGTGCCAGCACAAGGCTGGCTGAATCTATAAAGTTACAGGCTGCTGAAGAGCAGAGCCTGTGCCAGCACAAGGCCGGGCTGAATCTATAAAGTTACAGGCTGCTGAAGAGCAAGAGCCTTACAGGCTGGCTGAATCTATAAAGCAGGCTGCTGAAGAGCAAGAGCCTGTGCACACTAGGCTGGCTGAATCTATAAAGTTACAGGCTGCTGAAGAGCAAGAGCCTGTGCAACACTAGGCTGGCTGAATCTATAAAGTTACAGGCTGCTGAAGAGCAGAGCCTGTGCCAGCACAAGCTGGCTGAATCTACAAAGTTACAGGCTGCTGACAAGGCCTGGCTCAACACTAGGCTGGCTGAATCTACAGGCTGCTGGAAGAGCAGAGAGCCTGTGCCAGCACAAGGCTGGCTGAATCTATAAAGTTACAGGCTGCTGAAGAGCAAGAGCCTGTGCCAGCACAAGGCCGGCTGAATCTACAAAGTTACAGGCTGCTGAAGAGCAAGAGCCTGTGCCAGCACAAGGCCGGCTGAATCTACAAAGTTACAGGCTGCTGAAGAGCAAGAGCCTGTGCCAGCACAAGGCCGGCTGAATCTACAAAGTTACAGGCTGCTGAAGAGCAAGAGCCTGGCTGCCAGCACAAGGCTGGCTGAATCAAGGCCTGCTGAATCTACAAAGTTACAGGCTGCTGAAGAGCAGAGCCTGTGCCAGCACAAGGCCGGCTGAATCTATAAAGTTACAGGCTGCTGAAGAGCAAGAGCCAGCAGCACAAGGCTGGTTGAATCTACAAAGTTACAGGCTGCTGAAGAGCAAGAGCCTGTGCCAGCACAAGGCCGGCTGAATCTACAAAGTTACAGGCTGCTGAAGAGCAAGAGCCAGCAACAAGGCCGGCTGAATCTACAAAGTTACAGGCAAGAGGCAAGAGCCTGCAAGCACAAGGCCGGCTGAATCTATAAAGTTACAGGCTGCTGAAGAGCAGAGCCTAAGCACAAGGCCGGCTGAATCTACAAAGTTACAGGCTGCTGAAGAGCAGAGCCTGTGCCAGCACAAGGCCGGCTGAATCTACAAAGTTACAGGCTGCTGAAGAGCAAGAGCCTGTGCAAGCACTAGGCTGGCTGAATCTATAAAGTTACAGGCTGCTGAAGAGCAAGAGCCTGTGCAAACACTAGGCTGGCTGAATCTATAAAGTTACAGGCTGCTGAAGAGCAGAGCCTGTGCCAGCACAAGGCCCTAAAGCAGGCTGCTGAAGAGCAGAGCCTGTGCCAGCACAAGGCTGGCTGAATCTACAAAGTTACAGGCTGCTGAAGAGCAAGAGCCTGTGCCAGCACAAGGCCGGCTGAATCTACAAAACAGGCTGCTGAAGAGCAGAGGCCTTAGCACAAGGCCGGCTGAATCTACAGTTACAGGCTGCTGAAGAGCAGAGCCTGTGCCAGCACAAGGCTGGCTGAATCTACAAAGTTACAGGCTGCTGAAGAGCAGAGCCTGTGCCAGCACAAGGCTGGCTGAATCTACAAAGTTACAGGCTGCTGAAGAGCAAGAGCCTGTGCAACACAAGGCTGGCTGAATCAGGCTGTTGAAGAGCAAGAGCCTACAAAGTTACAGGCTGCTGAAGAGCAAGAGCCTGTGCAACACTAGGCTGGCTGAATCTATAAAGTTACAGGCAAGAGCAGAGCCTGTGCCAGCACAGGCCGGCTGAATCTACAAGTTACAGGCTGCTGAAGAGCAGAGCCTGTGCCAGCACAAGGCCGGCTGAATCCACAGTTACAGGCTGCTGAAGAGAGCAGAGCCTGTACAGGCCGGCTGAATCTACAAAGACAGGCTGCTGAAGAGCAAGAGCCTGTGCACTGGCTGCAAGCACACTAGGCTGGCTGAAGAGCAGGCCGCTGAAGACAGAGCAGCACAAGGCTGGCTGAATCTATAAAGTTACAGGCTGCTGAAGAGCAAGAGCCTGTGCCAGCACAAGGCTGGCTGAATTACAGGCTAAGAGCAAAGCCTGGTAACACTAGGCTGGCTGAAGAGGCAAGAGCAGAGCCTGTGCCAGCACAAGGCCGGCTGAATCTACAAAGTTACAGGCTGCTGAAGAGCAAGAGCCTGTGCCAGCACAAGGCCGGCTGAATCTACAAAGTTACAGGCTGCTGAAGAGCAAGCACAAGGCCGGCTGAATTCTACAAAGCAGGCTGCTGAAGAGCAAGAGCAGCACAAGGCTGGCTGAATCTACAAAGTTACAGGCTGAGCCTGAAGAGCAAGAGCTGAATCTGTGCCAGGCTGCTGAAGGCTGGCTGAATCTGAATAAAGTTACAGGCTGCTGAAGAGCAAGAGCCTGTGCAACACAAGGCTGGCTGAATCTACAAAGTTACAGGCTGCTGAAGAGCAAGAGCCTGTGCAACACAAGGCTGGCTGAATCTATAAAGTTACAGGCTGCTGAAGAGCAGAGCCTGTGCCAGCACAAGGCCGGCTGAATCTACAAAGTTACAGGCTGCTGAAGAGCAGAGCCTGTGCCAGCACAAGGCCGGCTGAATCTACAAAGTTACAGGCTGCTGAAGAGCAGAGCCTGTGCCAGCACAAGGCCGGCTGAATCTACAAAGTTACAGGCTGCTGAAGAGCAAGAGCCTGTGCCAGCACAAGGCTGGCTGAATCTATGTGGTTAAGAGCAGAGCCTGTGCCAGCACAAGGCTGGCTGAATCTCCAAAGTTACAGGCTGCTGAAGAGCAGAGCCTGTGCCAGCACAAGGCTGGCTGAATCTATAAAGTTACAGGCTGCTGAAGAGCAAGAGCCTGTGCAGCACAAGGCTGGCTGAATCTACAAAGTTACAGGCTGCTGAAGAGCAAGAGCCTGTGCCAGCACAAGGCCGGCTGAATCTACAGTTACAGGCTGCTGAGCAGAGCCTGTGCCAGCACAAGGCCGGCTGAATCTACAAAGTTACAGGCTGCTGAAGAGCAAGAGCCTGTGCCAGCACAAGGCCGGCTGAATCTACAAAGTTACAGGCTGCTGAAGAGCAAGAGCCTGTGCAACACTAGGCTGGCTGAATCTATAAAGTTACAGGCTGCTGAAGAGCAAGAGCCTGTGCAACACTAGGCTGGCTGAATCTATAAAGTTACAGGCTGCTGAAGAGCAGAGCAAGGCTGGCTGAATCTGTAAAAAGTTACAGGCTGCTGAAGAGCAAGAGCCTGTGCCAGCACAAGGCTGGCTGAATCTATAAAGTTACAGGCTGCTGAAGAGCAGAGCCTGTGCCAGCACAAGGCCAAGGCCGGCTGAATCTAAAGTTACAGGCTGCTTGAAGAGCAAGAGCCTGTGCCAGCACAAGGCTGGCTGAATCTACAAAGTTACAGGCTGCTGAAGAGCAAGAGCCTGTGCCAGCACAAGGCTGGCTGAATCTACAAAGTTACAGGCTGCTGAAGAGCAAGAGCCTGTGCCAGCTAGGAAGGCTGGCTGAATCTACAAAGTTACAGGCTGCTGAAGAGCAGAGCCTGTGCCAGCACAAGGCCGGCTGAATCTACAAGGCCGCTGAAGAGCAAGAGCCTTACAGGCTGCTGAAGAGCAGAGCCTGTGCCAGCACAAGGCTGGCTGAATCTATAAAGTTACAGGCTGCTGAAGAGCAAGAGCCTGTGCCACACAAGGCTGGCTGAATCTATAAAGTTACAGGCCTGAAGAGCAAGAGCCTGCCAGCACAAGGCTGGCTGAATCTATAAAGTTACAGGCTGCTGAAGAGCAAGAGCCTGTGCCAGCACAAGGCTGGCTGAATCTACAGTTACAGGCTGCTGAAGAGCAGAGCTGTGCCAGCACAAGGCTGGCTGAATCTATAAAGTTACAGGCCTGAAGAGCAGAGCCTGTGCAGCACAAGGCTGGCTGAATCTATAAAGTTACAGGCTGCTGAAGAGCAGAGCCTGTGCAAGCACAAGGCCGGCTGAATCTACAAAGTTACAGGCTGCTGAAGAGCAAGAGCCTGTGCCAGCACAAGGCTGGCTGAATCTACAAAGTTACAGGCTGCTGAAGAGCAAGAGCCTGTGCCAGCACAAGGCTGGCTGAATCTACAAAGTTACAGGCTGCTGAAGAGCAAGAGCCTGTGAATCTACAGCACAAGGCTGGCTGAATCTACAAACAGTTACAGGCTGCTGAAGAGCAAGAGCCTGTGCCAGCACAAGGCCGGCTGAATCTATAAGTTACAGGCTGCTGAAGAGCAAGAGCCTGTGCCAGCACAAGGCTGGCTGAATCTACAAAGTTACAGGCTGCTGAAGAGCAAGAGCCTGTGCCAAGTGCACAAGGCTGGCTGAATCTACAGGCTGCTGAAGAGCAAGTGGCTGCCACACAGGCTGCTGAAGAGCAGAGCCTGTGCCAGCACAAGGCTGAATCTACAAAGTTACAGGCTGAAGAGCAGAGCCTGTGCCAGCACAAGGCTTGAATCTACAAAGTTACAGGCTGCTGAAGAGCAGAGCCTGTGCCAGCACAAGGCTGGCTGAATCTACAAAGTTACAGGCTGCTGAAGAGCAGAGCCTGTGCCAGCACAAGGCTGGCTGAATCTCTTACAGGCTGCTGAAGAGTTACAGGCTGCTGAATCCAAGGCTGCTGAAGAGCAGGCACAAGGCTGGCTGAATCTATAAAGTTACAGGCTGCTGAAGAGCAAGAGCCCCAGCACAAGGCTGGCTGAATCTCCAAAGTTACAGGCTGCTGAAGAGCAAGAGCCTGTGCCAGCACAAGGCTGGCTGAATCTATAAAGTTACAGGCTGCTGAAGAGCAGAGCCTGTGCCAGCACAAGGCCGGCTGAATCTATAAAGTTACAGGCTGCTGAAGAGCAGAGCCTGTGCCAGCACAAGGCTGGCTGAATCTACAAAGTTACAGGCTGCTGAAGAGCAGAGCCTGTGCCAGCACAAGGCTGGCTGAATCAGGCCGCCAAAAGTTACAGGCTGCTGAAGAGCAAGAGCCTGTGCCAGCACAAGGCTGGCTGAATCTATAAAGTTACAGGCTGCTGAAGAGCAGAGCCTGTGCAACACAAGGCTGGCTGAATCTATAAAGTTACAGGCTGCTGAAGAGCAAGAGCCTGTGCCAGCACAAGGCTGGCTGAATCTAATCAAAGTTACAGGCTGCTGAAGAGCAAGAGCCTGTGCCAGCACAAGGCCGGCTGAATCTACAAAGTTACAGGCTGCTGAAGAGCAGAGCCTGTGCCAGCACAAGGCTGGCTGAATCTACAGTTACAGGCTGCTGAAGAGCAAGAGCCTGTGCCAGCACAAGGCTGGCTGAATCTATAAAGTTACAGGCTGCTGAAGAGCAAGAGCCTGTGCCAGCACAAGGCTGGCTGAATCTATAAAGTTACAGGCTGCTGAAGAGCAAGAGCCTGTGCCAGCACAAGGCTGGCTGAATCTACAAAGTTACAGGCTGCTGAAGAGCAAGAGCCTGTGCCAGCACAAGGCTGGCTGAATCTACAAAGTTACAGGCTGCTGAAGAGCAAGAGCCTGTGCAACAAGGCCGGCTGAATCTATAAAGTGGCTGAAGAGCAGAGCCTCACAAGGCCGGCTGAATCTAAAAGTTACAGGCTGCTGAAGAGCAGAGCCTGTGCCAGCACAAGGCCGGCTGAATCTACAAAGTTACAGGCTGCTGAAGAGCAAGAGCCTGTGCCAGCACAAGGCTGGCTGAATCTACAAAGTTACAGGCTGCTGAAGAGCAAGAGCCTGTGCCAGCACACAAGGCTGGCTGAATCTACAAAGTTACAGGCTGCTGAAGAGCAGAGCCTGCAGCACAAGGCTGGCTGAATCTATAAAGTTACAGGCTGCTGAAGAGCAAGAGCCTGTGCCAGCACAAGGCCGGCTGAATCTACAAAGTTACAGGCTGCTGAAGAGCAGAGCCTGTGCCAGCACAAGGCTGGCTGAATCTACAAAGTTACAGGCTGCTGAAGAGCAAGAGCCTGTGCCAGCACAAGGCTGGCTGAATCTCCATAAAGTTACAGGCTGCTGAAGAGCAAGAGCCTGTGCCAGCACAAGGCCGGCTGAATCTATAAAGTTACAGGCTGCTGAAGAGCAGAGCCTGTGCCAGCACAAGGCTGGCTGAATCTACAAAGTTACAGGCTGCTGAAGAGCAGAGCCTGTGCCAGCACAAGGCCGGCTGAATCTACAAAGTTACAGGCTGCTGAAGAGCAGAGCTGCCAGCACAAGGCCGGCTGAATCTACAAAGTTACAGGCTGCTGAAGAGCAAGAGCCTGTGCCAGCAAGGCCGGCTGAATCTACAAAGTTACAGGCTGCTGAAGAGCAAGAGCCTGTGCCAACACAAGGCTGGCTGAATCTACTTACAGGCTGCTGAAGAGCAAGAGCCTGTGCCAGCACAAGGCCTGATTCAAAAAGTGAGGCTGCTGAAGAGAATCTATAAAGAGCTTGAAGAGCAGAGCTGTGCCAGCACAAGGCTGGCTGAATCTATAAAGTTACAGGCTGCTGAAGAGCAAGAGCCTGTTACAGGCTGAAGAGCAGAGCCTGTGCAGCACAAGGCTGGCTGAATCATAGGCTACAGGCTGAAGAGCAAGAGCCTGTGCCAGCACAAGGCCAGCTGAATCTATAAAGTTACAGGCTGCTGAAGAGCAGAGCCTGTGCCAGCACAAGGCTGGCTGAATCTACAAAGTTACAGGCTGCTGAAGAGGCAAGAGCCTGTGCCAGCACAAGGCTGGCTGAATCTATAAAGTTACAGGCTGCTGAAGAGCAGAGCCTGTGCCAGCACAAGGCTGGCTGAATCTCCAAAGTTACAGGGCTGCTGAAGAGCAAGAGCCTGTGCCAGCACAAGGCTGGCTGAATCTATAAAGTTACAGGCTGCTGAAGAGCAAGAGCCTGTGCCAGCACAAGGCTGGCTGAATCTATAAAGTTACAGGCTGCTGAAGAGCAAGAGCCTGTGCCAGCACAAGGCTTGAATCTAGGCTGAAGAGCAAGAGCCTGTGCCAGCACAAGGCTGGCTGAATCTACAAAGTTACAGGCTGCTGAAGAGCAGAGCCTGTGCCAGCACAAGGCTGGCTGAATCTATAAAGTTACAGGCTGCTGAAGAGCAAGAGCCTGTGCCAGCACAAGGCTGGCTGAATCTATAAAGTTACAGGCTGCTGAAGAGCAGAGCCTGTGCCAGCACAAGGCTGGCTGAATCTATAAAGTTACAGGCTGCTGAAGAGCAAGAGCCTGTGCCAGCACAAGGCTGGCTGAATCTCAAAGTTACAGGCTGCTGAAGAGCAGAGGCTGACAAGGCTGGCTGAATCTACAAAGTTACAGGCTGCTGAAGAGCAAGAGCCTGTGCCAGCACAAGGCTGGCTGAATCTACAAAGTTACAGGCTGCTGAAGAGCAAGAGCTTCAGGCCTGGCTGAATCTATAAAGTTACAGGCTGCTGAAGAGCAAGAGCCTGTGCCAGCACAAGGCTGGCTGAATCTATAAAGTTACAGGCTGCTGAAGAGCAAGAGCCTGTGCCAGCACAAGGCTGGCTGAATCTACAAAGTTACAGGCTGCTGAAGAGCAAGAGCCTGTGCCAGCACAAGGCTGGCTGAATCTACAAAGTTACAGGCTGAAGAGCAAGAGCCTGTGCAGCACAAGGCTGGCTGAATCTACAAAGTTACAGGCTGCTGAAGAGCAAGAGCCTGTGCCACACTAGGCTGGCTGAATCTATAAAGTTACAGGCTGCTGAAGAGCAGAGCCTGTGCCAGCACAAGGCTGGCTGAATTTCCAAAGTTACAGGCTGCTGAAGAGCAGAGCCTGTGCCAGCACAAGGCTGGCTGAATCTACAGTTACAGGCTGCTGAAGAGAGCAGAGCTGGCTGAATCAGCACAAGGCTGGCTGAATCTACAAAGTTACAGGCTGCTGAAGAGCAGAGCCTGTGCCAGCACAAGGCTGGCTGAATCTAAAGTTACAGGCTGCTGAAGAGCAAGAGCCTGTGCCAGCACAAGGCTGGCTGAATCTCAAAGTTACAGGCTGCTGAAGAGCAGAGCAAGAGCCAAGGCTGCCAGCAGGCAAGGAGCTGGCTGAATCTGGCAAAGTTACAGGCTGCTGAAGAGCAAGAGCCTGTGCAACACAAGGCTGGCTGAATCTACAAAGTTACAGGCTGCTGAAGAGCAAGAGCCTGTGCCAGCACAAGGCTTGCTGAATCTATAAAGTTACAGGCTGCTGAAGAGCAAGAGCCTGTGCCAGCACAAGGCTGGCTGAATCTACAAAGTTACAGGCTGCTGAAGAGCAAGAGCCTGTGCCAGCACAAGGCTGGCTGAATCTACAAAGTTACAGGCTGCTGAAGAGCAAGAGCCTGTGCCAGCACAAGGCTGGCTGAATCTATGTGTTACAGGCTGCTGAAGAGCAAGAGCTGGCTGAATCTATAAAAGTTACAGGCTGCTGAAGAGCAAGAGCCTGTGCCAGCACAAGGCTGGCTGAATCTAAAAGTTACAGGCTGCTGAAGGCAAGAGCTGGCTGAATCCCTACAAAGTTACAGGCTGCTGAATCTGAATCAAAGTTACAGGCTGCTGAAGAGCAGAGCCTGTGCCAGCACAAGGCTGGCTGAATCTACAAAGTTACAGGCTGCTGAAGAGCAAGAGCCTGTGCAACACAAGGCTGGCTGAATCTATAAAGATACAGGCTGCTGAAGAGCAAGAGCCTGTGCCAGCACAAGGCTGGCTGAATCTACAAAGTTACAGGCTGCTGAAGAGCAGAGCCTGTGCAAGCACAAGGCTGGCTGAATCTACAAAGTTACAGGCTGCTGAAGAGCAAGAGCCTGTGCAACACTAGGCTGGCTGAATCTATAAAGTTACAGGCTGCTGAAGAGCAGAGCCTGTGCCAGCACAAGGCTGGCTGAATCTCCAAAGTTACAGGCTGCTGAAGAGCAGAGCCTGTGCAAGCACAAGGCTGGCTGAATCTATAAAAGTTACAGGCTGCTGAAGAGCAAGAGCCTGTGCCACAATCTCCAAAGTTACAGGCTGCTGAAGAGCAAGAGCCTGTGCCAGCACAAGGCTGGCTGAATCTCCAAAGTTACAGGCTGCTGAAGAGCAGAGCCTGTGCCAGCACAAGGCTGGCTGAATCTCCAAAGTTACAGGCTGCTGAAGAGCAAGAGCCTGTGCCAACACTCTGGCTGAACAGGCTGCTGAAGGCAAAGCAAGAGCCTGTGCATAAGGCTGGCTGAATCTATAAGTTACAGACTGCTGAAGAGCAAGAGCCTGTGCCAGCACAAGGCTGGCTGAATCTCCAAAGTTACAGGCTGCTGAAGAGCAAGAGCCTGTGCAACACTAGGCTGGCTGAATCTACAAAGTTACAGGCTGCTGAAGAGCAAGAGCCTGTGCCAGCACAAGGCTGGCTGAATCTACAAAGTTACAGGCTGCTGAAGTCTCCGCCCTTAGCTCAGCATGCAGAAGTAAGTTATCATCTAATACTGTAATCTGGAACTATTATATCCAGTTGGAATACGTATAGCTATTAATCATCAGCGGAGAATGAAAACTGAAAGCATTTAACACTTGTGAATGCGATTTAAACAGAAGCAAAAGAAAAAATATGGAGTTCATTCACAAATCTGTGTACTGTTTCACTCCAGGGGCTCCTCACTTCTAGCCAACATTGGATAAATTCCTCTTAAAAAATAAAAAAGTTATCTGCTTGAGACAGCTGTAGAAGGGATGACAGGATTTCCTTTTGTCTTCGACTTGTCTGGTCATATATAATACATTTCACGTCTAAATATTGATTTTAAGAAAATGTTCAATTAAAAAAAAAATTATCTGGTAACACTGGCTTCATGGCCAAACCTTCAACATCTTCCTATTCAAGCAATTCTTTGGAGTCTCCAAAGCATAGAGAGGTCCGACTCCTGTGTGTAGCGTAATGTGGCCGCCATTTTGATTGTGTGTAACTGGAGCTGCAGTGACAGCAACGTTTTGTAAACGAACATGCTCTGAGTGCACTGCAACCCACTGTGGGGCCAACAGTTTGTCTTTATGCTGGAACACAAACAAACTGCCAATGTTTATTTATTTGACAGCTGTTATGATTGTTCATTTTATGGACGTATATCAGAAAATAAGGGCACAAATAGGTTTATATAAGTATGTAACAGTAAGAGGACCACTCAGATACATCACAGCCAAATGTGACTAGATTAGCAGAACAGACTTTGCTCCAAATAATACCTATCTAGGTAATTCCTTAGTGGGATAAAAATTTTATTCTTCTCAGATATTCTTACAGACATGTAGGCCTATGTGGTATATTTATAAACAAAAATAACCCATAAATGTTTAAACAGTTTTATTCAAAGTTCTGTCAAATAAAATAAAAATACCCCTTGGAAAAATGTTTAAACAATTTTATTCAAAGTTCTGTAAAATAAAATAATACATATCTTCAAACATTTAGGCTATGTAAAATTACCTGTGAAAGGATTACATCTGGAAAAGTAATTATTGTACTTAAATGTCATTAACTGATGACAGATATAATAGGCCCTAGGAGAAGAACAGGCATCAACACATACATATAGCACACATTGTTTAGCATTAAAATCACCATCATTCCACCACCAAAAGCATTAACACACACCAAGCTTAATCGAGTAAGACAGTGTGAAGACCTGTTAACAAAATACTCACTGGATTAATATGAATTCATTTATGGGAAATTTTTTAACAGTTTCTTGTTTTTACGTAATTTCTTTTCTTTGGATGCTTTATTCTTGATTTTCAATTGATATTTTAGTCTCACTGTAACATACAATTGCTTCATAAACTGTACACTTTGAGAACAATAATGAACAGTACATAGCAGTAAACAAGCTGTTTGTTTTTGTATACTTTGTACAGTTAATGGCAGGACACTCTGTTCCTTTTGATCCAGAGGTTTTCTTGGTGTGGCCTGTGTGGTGTAAATGATCCATGGAGAGATAATTTGATGTAGACTCGGCCGCAGTGACGGAATGATGCGTCTTTAGCAGCCTCCAGTTACACACAATCAAAATGGCCGCCGGCGCTCAGCCAATTACAATGCAGCACATAGAACTTTGATTTGATCGTCAGAAAGATTCAGATTATGACTTTAGATTGATATTTTATACAAAAATCTCTTTTTATTTATGACAATTTTTACTGCCAGAACAGGAAAATATTTCTTAATTCATGTGAAATTACTGTTATATTTTGCTATTGTATGTTACACCACGAAGAAGTTGAAGATTATTCTCTGACGAGATGCCATAATAAAATAAATAGCGACGAATATATACTATAAATAAAAGGACTGCAGTGCGGATTAAGGCGGGACGGCTTGACTCGGGCTGCTTACATGTGAAGGTAATGACCCTATAGGCAGATGGACCCTCCCTAAACATCATCCTTATAATTAATAAGACTGCCACTATTTTTTATATATACGAGAAAGTACATCATACGGCCATGAAATTCATTTACTTCATATTGTTTTAATTTAACCTAACTTATAAAGTAGCTTTTACAATGAGGCTGACTTCATCTAGTGATGAAATAATTATTTTATGTGTCATTTTTCCTTTCACCACACACCGCCTATGATCTATCGTGCTGCTCTACCAGTAAGAGACTGAGCTGGTTTAAGGACAGTTCAATGGAATTTTTCTTAAATTTGCCTCGTTATTATCGTTACGTACAAAAAGCCTACACAAAGCAGCATAAGGAAGGCCGATCTGCGAATGCGTCAATTATTGCTTTCTGCCTGTGAGCAGTCTGAGTCAAGTCGTTCTACTCATTGCAGGCAGTCATTTAACATGGCGGTTAGATGTGCCTTTTATTTCTGATATACTCGTCGCTATTAGGGCATTTCTCTACAACATATTGTTTTTTTTTATGTCATCTATTTGCATTTTTGTTAATCATTTTCCCTTGAACCGAATTTATTTCAAGCGGCGGCCACTTACAAATAGCATCTTTACAGAATAATCCTCAATTTCTTCATGGCTTAACATACAATAGCAATAATTTCATATAAATTATGGAATACTTTTCCCATTTTGCCAATAAAAACGGATGACCAAATCGTAACTATAAAAGGATTCTTGCACAAAAACATCTAGTCATAAATCTCCCAAATTTACATCAAGCTACCCAATGTTTATGCACTATTTGTGCAGAGACCGGAGTCTCATAAGCATTGCCCAAAATTAGGTTATGAAATCGTTTATTAATTATACATCATCTAATTACTTTAATTAGAATGCTAAGGGAGAAACTGAAAGAGGAATATGTATAGTCTATTTATTAAAACCTGGCAAACTTGCACTTAGTTGCTTGCCGCTGATTGGATGGACGTCTTGTCCGAATCTCAGTTTTGTTTTCACATTGTTTCAGAATTGTGATTATACGGTCATAGGGCGAGTGAAGAGCTAAGTTATGCAATATTATGTAAATACCAGTTGTAATAAACTTAAGTATTAAGAACTTACATACCGAATTATTATATATATTTAACAGTTATGAAACGACACTAACCGAAGTTGTAGACTAGAAATATGTCTCAAACGCATGAACTTCAACATTTAATTTCTAGTTAGATTTTTAGCGCAAACATGACTTTCGTGGTTTGGAAATGAGCAAAACATATTTACTGTACATTGCTGAAGGTTCTCTAACGCCTAAAAACAAAAAAAAACTACCGTACAAATTTAAGCTTGGCAGAAAAGTTGGGGAGGTGGAGTTGTGGGAGGAACAGCCAGTGAGTTGTCTGCGCACACCACTTGCAACCAGAATGGTTCAGCTTAGAATCGGCTATCGAGCAGTGCCTCACTATCTATTTCACCTATTTCAGCCATGGCCACAAGAGACGATACAGATCAAAGCACACATGAAGGAACTTCAAACACCAGGCAAAGACGTAACTGAAAATCTCTACTTGAAGAAGAGTCAATTTACTGAAATTTTATATAGCAGAGAGTAGCACACTAGCTAGAAAAAAAGTATTCACAAATTCAATGCATGTTCAATTTGCCTTCATACATATCCTAGAATATTAATGACATTCCGTCTGCAGTATTTTTCAAGTTAAAAAAATTAGCATTATGATGTATAAACATCTTAATGATTATTTTTGGGACACGAGAGCACCACAACCCATATTTGAACCTCCCGCTGAGACTACGTCAACCTTGTGTCAACCCTGTGGTGGCTGTTCCTCCCACAACTCCAGCTCCTCAACTTTTCCGCCAAGCTGAAATTTGTACAGTAGTTTTTTGTTTTTAGGCATTAGAGAATCTTCAGCAATGTACAGTAAATACGTTTTGCTTATTTCCAAACCACTAATGGCATGACTGAGCTAAAAATCTAGTTAGAAATTAAACCATAAAGTTCATGCGTTTGAAACATGTTTCTAGTCAACGGCTTCGGTAAGTGTTGTTTCATAACCATTAAATATATCTAATAATTCGGTATGTAAGTTCTTAATACTTACGTTTATTACAACTGATATTTACATGAACTTGCATAACTTAGCTCTTAACTCGCCCTATGACCGTATAATCACAATTTCTGAAACAATGTGAAAACAAAACTGTGAGATTCGGACAACAGGACGGCCATCCAATCAGCGGCAAGCAGCTAAGTGCAAGTTTGCCAGGCTTAAAAAAATAGACTATAGGTTTGGCCATGAAGAACTGTTGCTGCCAGATCATTTTTCAAAATCTCTAAACATTTTCTTAAATCTTTAGACATGAAATCAATTTTTTTTTTCTATAAACACTATATGTTGTGCATTACACACAATTGGTTCTTAGCCACGTAAAATAAGTCTAATCCTTCGGGCCAGCCCTAGGAGAGCTGTTAATCAGCTCAGTGGTCTGGTAAAACTAATGTACACTTAACTTTTTTACACATAATTAGGGAGAAATTTAGACAACTTAGCGAACTTTTCAACAATACTACTTTCGTGTTCTGAACACAACCAAAATATTACAAGGTCTTTCCCAAGTTGCTACAAATAAAATTAAGGGAGTACCCAATTCGTTTTACTTTACTACCACTTCGTCTTACTTTACTAAAGACAGGCTATTCAAAGCTGGTTATCCGTAGTTTCTCTGGACTACAGAAGAGGAACATTAAAGAAATTACTTTGCTCACATGAACAAGCCCAACTCAGATGTTCCTCATAAATAACAAAGTTATAATTTCTACATATCTTAGCGCATAGCTGTCATAGCTACTACTTCCAGATGAACTTGCTCTTTTGGGAAGTCACAACTTAATTCCAGACTTCCCTGCTCTTTTTAGTAAACCATTCGTTACAGTCAAGCAATGCAGGCGTATAATATAAACATGATCTGACAGCATAGTGGTTTTCCATTTTATATAATTGTAACGTGGGAAACCACTATATAAGCAAACCCAACTCCCCAACTGATTTATAAATTAAAGGAAGTATTTTTCATACTCAAAACTAACTGAGGAAGGGTGTGAGAAACTCAACCCCTACCAAAATTTCTCTCCATACTCCCTTTGGTACATCTTTTATCTTTCCTAAGACCTGGTGACTGCTTCAAATGCCTCCTTTCAGACAAAAGGCGAATGGAGATGAAAGCCTGCCGAAAACCCGCCATGAAAGTTGAGTCCCCCATAGAAACTGGCTAACATGGGGTGCCAGAAGTCACCAGAATTCAGAAGGGCTTGACAGAAAACGGATTTTGTGACTAAACTGCGATTCCAGCGCCCTCTGGTAATGACTAAATCTTAATCCCCTGAGGGCTTAAATACACCAGGTGCCAGGGCTGTGCTCTTAGAACCCTACCTGGTGCCAGATCTAAAGCATATCCCCTTGCAAGCTCCTTCTTGAGCAGACCCACGTGGCCCCTTATGGCCAACCCCAGTACTTTCAAGTGTGACCCATTAAACTCACCCCTCCATCCCTGGTGAATTTTTTAATGAGCCTCTCCACCACTACGTTATAAGGTAATGTCTTGATTCGAGGTTTCATTCAAACAGTCACGCAACTTAAATTTTTTACTAAAATTCCTTTTCTTTTCTGAAATGCGTTTTCTCACAAAGTCCTGAATCAATTAGCCCCAGTGCGAAGTGTTAACATACACAGCTCGCACCAGAATCGAGTTATCTTGGCACCACCTGTGCAACCCCTCGATTTGCCGACTTCGTTATAATTTCTGTACATAACAGCTTACATTTTTCAAATTGCAGACAGTGTCATGAGCTGTGGAAACAACTGCTTGTCTTGAGTTTCTTGAAGTGACACCCTCACATCATTAGGGTCCCTTCCAAGACGATCCCCCTATTGATTTTTCAATACTTGAACAATGCTGAATTATTTAACAACGAGGCCGAATATTACTTTCCCTGCCTATCATTCAGCATTCTTCTGATTAATATGTTTAATTGTAAATATATTCTATTCAAAGTAACCCAAAGTGTTTATCTGCAACAGTTCATTGTTGAAATAAGGCTTTCAGCCCAACTGTTTTCTTATCAAGGTTCCCACTGACCCAGCAATTGCAGTCTGCTAAGCAAGGTTGAATAGTAAATTCCCTGGTCTCTTGGTCGATCCCATGATTTGATCCCTGAGCAAGGAATACACCTAATTAGGTCAGTGCTATACCTTATATATATATATCTACTAAGGACCAGTGAGGTGGAAGACAAAAGAAAATCCTGACGTCTCTTCCCCAGTTGTCTCAAGCAGAGAGAAAAATGTATTCTTTCAGTTGAAAGGAATTTATAATTGGCTGGAAGTGAGGCGGCCCTGAAGTGAAACAGGATCAAGATTTGTGAATGAACTTGTTTTTCTTTCGCTTGTTTTAATGGCACCAGTTATTTAGCCAAAAGCCACTGCCCCGTCATTCACTAGTTTTCATTCTCCACTGATAATCAACTCCTGTCGGTGCTGAAATTGGATATAAATCATATAATAGTTCCAAATGACAGTATTTGTCGATAACCTACTTCTGCATGCTGAGCTGAGGAGTCGGAGACTCGGAGAGTCCTTCTGCTGCCTTGAGAAATATCAAGGCAATCTCCAAGAGTAAAAGAACGATATCGTCAATAGGAAATTCCTGAGGACACTCAGAAACCTCCTCGTTAAAAAGAACGTTACTTAAAGTACTGGTTCCAAAATCCTCACTGAATACTTGTTCTTCTTCACTGAGTTAGGACGGCTGCACTCAATGAAATTATTCACAACACTATTTAACATATTTTTATGCAAGCAAAATATATAACTATACTCTCAACAGTTTTCCGCCATAAAATAAAACGTGTCAAAACAAATAATATAATTACACTGAAAATTTGTCAACAAAAAGGAAAAAAGGATCCAGCTATAAACACTCGAAGAGATGGTTCCTCATACAGCTGCCTTGGCTCAGTAAATGCCTTTTCTAATTCAATCAAATACACCTGCAATCAATCTTAAATAATTATATGCACGAGTCTGTCATATTTTACCAGCAAATTATTTAAAAAGCACTGCAGCCAACAGGTCTTCAGGTACCTGTTTGGCTTTTTTTTTTCTATTAGGCATTCTTTCCCCCAGTGCCCATATCCACTACGTACCCAGATAGCTGGAGTCTATGTATGCAATATGTACCGACCTGTTCAATAGTTAAAATACAATACAAAATGTTGAATTATTATGTGTATGCATTAGTGTATGCTCTGAGGGAACTGATAACACATCCCTTGAGTGGCGGAGGGGCTCACCATCACTCTCTCTGCCCGTGATAATTAGTTGTCTTGATTTTGAATCTTGCACTGGAGCTCAGTGCAGGTATATTCCCCTTCTGCAGTTTCCTCTTTCAGATTCTAATTGCAGTTAAATGATGTAAGAAAATTAATTTTTCTCATTAAGCCAGTCAAAGATTCAGTCAACTGACCGCAACTTCCACTAATGCATAGAAATAATAGTTCAATATTTTTTCTTCTATTTCAGCTACTGAACTGGTCAGTACACCTTGCATAAGTAGACTACAATTATCTGGGATTTTTCCACTTTAACACATGTGGCCACAAGACTCAAGAGGTGGCCAGAGTTTCTCTCGTCCAATATTTCTGCTCAAGCAAAAATGAACTGCCACTCTCAAAGTCGTTACTTCTTCAGCAGCATCTTGATGCAGCCAAGGAATTCCACTCCAATCCTGAAATCATCCTTCATCAGTCTGACATAAGCCACCAATAGCTTTACCAAGTTACCCAATAACATAAAGCTTGCAGTGTCAAGCATGCCATACTCATTTTAAACACACCAGTGTGCATGAGAATATCTTTTCAAGTCAACACCCTTGAAAACAAACAAGCATATACTTGTGTGCCCCTCCTAATCGGATGGGAGTTCAGCAGAATTGCCACAAAGGGGTTCCTGCAGTTCAACCAGTGGGCTAGATCACCCTTCACTACCTGACTGAGCAACACAAGTTGTCTTTAAGGATCAGAAGCTGGATACCTGCTTGGAGTGCAGGTCTGACTTACCTCAGTTAATTCCAATTCCCAGATAATGGAAAGAAAAAAAAATGAGAGAAGACATTCCTTATCCACGGGCAATTGCCTCTCGCAGGATGCCAGGATCAACAAATTGGGGCCTGATGAGTGGGTCCAAACATATGACAAGCTGAAAAATAGTGTGAACATCTCTATGAACAGTTGGGTGTGAAGAACAGAGCCTTGAACTGGTAGACTGTCTAACTGCTAATGAGGCAGAAATGTTTCTGAGAGGACTGTGGATGGGTATCTGAAAACTCATCCCTTTAATCTTTCAAAATCATGAAATAGCTCTCCCTGAAAGATGCCAACATTGGACATGGACTTCAACCTTAAACTGAATCTGATGAACAAACTGGTTAAGTAGACAAAATCACCAAGCGGTTCTGCCGAGAGTAGCCTTTTTCACTAGGAAGAGATGACTGTAGGACCCTGGAGAGTAGCAGATAAATTCCAGCACATCTTCCAATACTTCTGCACAAAGATCCTAGAGAATAGGTCAGAAACAGAATTGGTCTATGAGAGAAGACACAGACCACTCAGGGCTCTCTTCCCTCTCTACCACATTGCCCAAGGCATTCCCCAACTTGCAGGAGCAAGAAAGTAAGATGGACAGATTTGGCATCCTATTACCTTCCTCTAGCAAAGGGGAGTGTCTCCTGCCTCAGCCATTTATGATACTTTGATGAATAGAAGTAAGGATTAATTTACATAATTGGCAGCTTCAGGACATCTGTAGTGGGTCAGAGCCCAAGAGGAAATACCCAACTGGAGCTCTGTCCATTGATTGTGAATTAATGTGTTTTCTGTAATTTCTTCTGAGTCTTGTTTTGATTTCATGCCCCTTTTATCAACAGAACTCATTCTCAATGCCTTACAAATTTGTCGTCATTTTACTTTATTCTTGTCCTAGTTCATCTATTTTTATGGTTCTTACCAAATCCTGGCCTGTATCAATGAGGAAAATGATGACACATCCCTAGAATGGCACTGGGAATCAACATTATTCTCTCTGCCCTACATAAGTTGTCTTAGTTCAGGATTTTGGGACAAAAATCCATTACTTTTCCCTTCATGGCCAAATCAAAAACATATTCCTCTTTTGCAGTTTCCCCATTTGCATTCTACTTGAAGGCACATGAGTGAGTTGAATTAGGCTGCCCAGTTATGGGACACTTTTTAGTGGGAAGTGGCCAGCCACTAAAATAAAGACCACAGATGAGCCACTAAAAGTGGACAACACTAAAATAGTGGATACAAAGTGGCTACTGGTCTATTTCTTGGCCACACCACTGTGCAAGCTGATAATAATCAGCTTTCCACTACTTAAGGGATTCAGAGCCGATGAAACACGGTTTTCTGGCAACACCTGTTCATCAAAGCATTGGATAAAGGTGAAAGTTGGCAAGTATATATTTTATAACCCTACCTAACTTTTGCAAGTATTATTTAGTACCTAACTTCGATAGTTTTGTTATTTACAGAGCAAAATGAAGTCGCTGATGCCAGAACTGAGAAAATCACAGGCAAGGATCCTAAAACCATTCGTGACATAAACATAACATGATGTCACGAGGCTCTGCTCATCCACCTGGTAGGCAGTAAGTCACTAACGCTTACACTGTCTAGGCTTCAACAAATTCGATAATGGCCAGCAGGATATGGAATTGTCCCTGTGGTTGCAAGACTACATTTGTGCTATGGCTTGCCACTTTATGCAAGCGAGAAGACCCATGGAAAGTTTTACTATAGCATGAACAGGTAATCATTTCTATGGTGGGTAATAGTTACTTGGCCACCCCAGAAGTGTGGGCAGGAGCTGTTGGACAACCCAAGGCAAGGTCTACTCAATTGGGTGGAGTCAAGTCCACCTGCTCAAGGTCCCTTTTTTCGTTCTCTTTATGGCAATTCACCTGCTGATGCAATACGGAGGTAGACAAAGCTCCACCTACATGGGGGATTTGGGGGGAAGTGAGCAGACCTTCTCTTTCTCTTGGCCTTGAAACAATCCCGTCATTCTGAGGAGTACTGGAAGTCTGACAATATCCCTGAGAGCGTGGAACCAGTCATCACTGACATCATCGCTAGCGACGATGAGGATGGGGATGATAACCTGATAACCTCTTCCTCGAGAGTTGATGATGTAGTAGACATTTTGTAAATAAATTATGTATAGTGTTGGACATTTTATTTGTACATCTAAAACATACTTATTAAAGCACAATGATTATGACAATACGTTCCTCATTCATATTGATTTCAATATATTTTCCTTTCCAAGCATATCAGTATAAAGTGTGTTACACTTGATTGTTATTAAGTAGGTAAATAATAGCTTGCACTCAAAATCTTGACTCCTATCATTACCTTTTATTTGCAGCGAGTATACGAGTGCCGTTGAGGGTGCTGTACAACATAAATAAAAATCAAAGAAAAATAGCAGTGGTTTACATTAACTGCAATAAAACAATGGCGTTGACCTTTACACCTCTAACACTTGCAGGAAATGAAGTATCATTGCTTTTCATTTGAATTCCACTTCTAGTGACCGCTCCTGACTTGCTGCAAATAGAAGGCTATGGTGTCGAAACTTGAGGTAAAACAAAACGGATCGTCTGTTCGCATTCCCACCCTGAATAAATGTAGATTTAATAAATGAGCTATAGACTGGTCCATTTTGTGGATGAATGACATACACTGAGTTATTTGTAAAGCAGGAGCAATACGAATATCAAGAAAATGGAAGATTTCCCAGGCAACAACTTCGTCCCAACAACTGCTGTGGAAGTTGCGATGAAATCTCCACAAAATAATAATAAGGTGATTGGGAATGATAATGCAATCAAGGGGACGATGACAAAACCTTTCTCATCACAACGAAGGGACGTTTTCCCCATACGTAAACTTCTCTTCACTGTGGGTGGAGCCTCATGACGTCATAAGTTAATGACACTATTGTGTTCAAAACCCTTACCTGCGATTTTGATGGCTCTGGCATAGGAAACGCTTTTACTCTGATAAGTACCAGAACTACTGAACTTAGGTACTAATTAATACTTGCAACAATTAGGTAGGGTTATAAAATGTACACTTGCGAACTTTAACCTTTATCCGATGCTTTGATGAAAAGGTGTTGCTGAAAAACCGTGTTTCATCGGCTCTGAATCCCATAGTAAGTGGCAGACCATTCAGTAGCCACCACACTTCGCTAAGTGTTCCGTGTGAGAGACAGTATATAAATAAGTGTGATATTTAAACTTCTTTATTTTGGGTCGATCTTCAGAGACTGATGTGTCTCTACAAAAAAATCCTGAATTACGCCAAGTATTAACTTTTTGGAAGGTCTTTGACGGACTCACTCATTAGAATAATTCAGAACACGATTTTGAATAACTGTATACAAAAATCTATCTGTAGTTACAATTCAGTCAGCCATTTTTAAAGGCCAAAAAGAAAATGTATTTTCCAATTCACTGGATTTTTTTTTTTTTATCCATTGTATGTAGTCCACTAAGAAATTGAGGAATATTCTCTAAAGATGCCATTTGTAAAGGGTCACCGCTTTTAACAAATTCGGTGTAAAGAAAAATAACGCAAATGCAAATGACGTAAAAAAAATCTTTGTACTGAAACGCCATAATAAAACAATGACAAAGACTATTAGAAATAAAATCACATCATCTTAAAAATTTATAGGACGGATTGTACAGCGAATTTTACAGAATGACTTGACTCAGTCTGCTCACACATATTTTTTATATATTAATTATAACCAACAGGCTGGCATACGGCCAGTTGGATGTCATTTTTCTTATTATAGGAAGCCTTACGAGCGCAAATAAACTCGTCAGCAACTTTTGGGAATTTCTGAAGTGTCGTGGGAAAGGAAGTTTGTCAAAGAATCAAATCCATTAAGTGGAAGTGTCTCAACACTGGTTTTGCCAAAGCCTGTAGTCCTGTGTCTGATGAAAATACAGGAGGGAATGTTCTGTAATCCTGTAAGACAGGACAAGTATTCATTCTCTGCCGACGAGAAAACCCTACAAGTAACGCTTTTCAAATGTAAGTTATTGGAACTTTACTCTTCCGTCTGAAAGCTGGAGATGAAAAGCCATTCATCCAGTTTGAAAGAATTAAGATCAAACGTGTGAACTCCCAAGAGTTACTTTATGAGGGATTGTCCTTGGATGTCTATACACTTCAATTGCCTTATGAGGGATTGTCCTTGGGTGTCTATACACTTCAATTGCCTTACGAGGGATTGTCCTTGGGTGTCTATACACTGCAATTACCTTATGAGGGATTGTCCTTGGGTGTCTATACACTGCAATTACCTTATGAGGGATTGTCCTTGGGTGTCTATACACTGCAATTACCTTATGAGGGATTGTCCTTGGGTGTCTATACACTGCAATTACCTTATGAGGTATTGTCCTTGGGTGTCTATACACTGCAATTACCTTATGAGGGATTGTCCTTGGGTGTCTATACACTGCAATTACCTTATGAGGGATTGTCCTTGTGTGTTTTAAGAGGAAACTCAAATGTCTCCTCAGTAGAAATTCTATTGTTTTGTACAGGGATCTAAACAGGGAGTTAGGAAGGACCTGTAAAGTCCCCGCTCAACGGGTTCTCTACGATGAGCATCCCGTTTTCTGCGGTGCCTTCACATGCGACCTAAGGTCGGACGAACACAATCTTATCATTATTGTGAACTGTATGTTTATTATCTGTTCATTTGCCCCTGTACCACGTATATGTGACAGAGTATTTTTATGTCCAACCAGTTACTGTTAATCATTATGTTTTCTGTATGTACCTGTCCTGTAAATTTTTGTACCCGCGGTCTCTGCGTATACGCAGACGTCCGCACGCCGCTTCATAAGCAGTCGCTTCATCAATAAACCAACCCCCACCAAAATCACTTTCATGCATCATAATAAAGTTTTCATCTAACCTACCCATCTCACAGACTCATCATCAACACAGAGTTACGGGCTGCTCTAGGAGCAAGAGAGCCCGTGCTGGCACAAGGCCAGCTAAATCTGAAACAACAACAACAACATCAATAAACCAGTAGTACTTGTCATGTCATCCTGCTCATTATTTCGTACCCCTCTCGCAGACCTACTCCTTGGGATTATTCCGACCACCTTTATACACGTTTTTACGTAATTCTTTCTTGTATTGACTTCTCTTTGCATAGAAGATTCTTCTCTAATTACCTGACCTCAAATTACTCCTGATATACCAGGTAGATACTGAAATTAATCCGGAGAGGTTAGACAAGACACAAGAATGGATGTAAAGTCAAGGGCTACCCCCTTGTGGGACTGTCCATGGTTAGCAGTGGCATATGCCAGGGGCGTAGCCAGGAATTTAGTAAAGGGGGGGCGCGCTTTTGTGGATGATGAACCAGGCGCATGCAGAGAGCCCCTATAGCTGGGGGGTGGGGAACGTTTTCTATTTTTTTACCAATTTTAGAAGCATTTTGATGCACAAGAAATGTATATTTTTGACATATGCAAGAAACAGTATTAAGTGCTTCATATGGTAATAATAATAATAATAATAATAATAATAATAATAATAATAATAATAATAATAATAATAATAATAGTTTTTGCTATTTTCCCTGAAGATCAAAGATAATATCTCATTACACATCACTTTCATATCTCAACATACAGGCACTGGATACCCACGCATTATTTGAGCAGAAAAAAAAAACATTATATTTATTTTTTTTAATCTGTATTGTGTCCTATTACTCATCATATATATAATGCTGTATCTGATCACAACAGACAAGTGGAGTATAAACAGTATCCGAACAATGGCAAATCTGGCCTTTGAGTAAGCAAAATACTGAACATAAAACAATACAAGCACATAACTAAAATCAGAAGAAGACGTCGATTCTTATACCTAGCATAATCATCTATCACTTTGTCCACATCTATTGTAACACCATTATGAATGTTCTAGAGGGTCCACAATAATGTAACTGTTTAAGGCTCGTGCAAAATTTTTAAAAGCTTTCGAACCCTACTCAGGGTTCATCTTCAGTCACAATGAGGAATTTTACATATAATGGACAGAGGTAAACTTAGAAATCAAAATAAAAAGTCACTAAAGATCGTTAACATCGGTAGTTAGCTTCCAAATACACTATGAAAATACCATAAGAGGCAACCTGGTAAGAAACAATAACAACCTCAAAAATCCCACAGTCCCGGGTGTTTATGAAACACCATGCATGGATTGTCAAGGAAAATGTTTTGGCGAAAGTGGACGAGGCCTAATTACACGGTTAGGGAACACAAACGTGTTTATGGACTACATCAACAAAACAGCGCAATAGTACAGTAGCACATGCATTCATTAATGACCATAGACCCAATTGGAACGAGGGTAATATTCTCTTTAAAAGCAACAATGTGAATGTCAGGCAACTAGTTGAGGGAGCTGCTATAAGCTTAGGAGAGTCCTTCAAAACGAACAAGTCTTTTGTTAACGAAGACCCAGTTGTTAACTTTTATATTGTCAATATGTTTTTAAAAGACTTTAACTTTAGGACAGGCTCTGTCTTGCCCTCCCCTGATGCTGCTTCTTCTGCTCTGCCTCTCCCTGTCCAGGTAACCGTTGCCCCCCAAAGGGGAGTCTGGTTACGGTACCCAAGCTGCGCCTCCTGATGAAGGAGGACCTCTTGCAACGTTGCGTCAACCCGTACGGACGGAGATCGAGCAGAATTGCAGCCAGGATTATTACCAGAGAGGAAATCACCTGGTTAGAATAACTGCCTTCGTTCCTCATCACTAGTCTGTTTGGAAGCTAACTACCGGTGTCAACGATCTTTAGTGACTTTTTATTTTGATTTTGAAGTTTACCTCTGTCCATTACATGGAAAATTCCTCACTGTGACCGAAGATGAACCCAGAGAAGGGTTCGAAAGCTTTTATAAATTTTACACGAGCCTTAAACAGTTATATTATTGTGGACCCTTCAGAACATTTGTGAACTCACGTGATTAAGAGCTTTTTTCCAAAACATCATCATGAATCTCCATAAGTGCCAACCGCTCCTCACTCGTTGTAGATCTTAATGTCGTTTTTATTCTCTTCGGTGCTGAAAATGAGCGCTCCACGCAACAGGTCTTCATAGGTATAGTTCCTAACAACTGCAGAAGCTGGTTAAAATTAAGCAGTTATTACATGCCTTAAAAGCAGCATTGACAATGGATGGTCTTTCATGGGCCAAGCTCCTTTCCCACCTCGTTTCCCACATTGTTAATTCACTGCGAAGGGAAGTTGGGTTTGGAAGATCTTGAATATAAATGTTGGCTGAACAAACAACAGATTCAATATTTAGCTTTTCAATCACAGGTGGCTTACCCCGTTAAGATTTGCCTTTTTTCCTGTGATCTCTCTCTCTCTCTCTCTCTCTCTCTCTCTCTCTCTCTCTCTCTCTCTCTCTCTCTCTCTCTCTATTCTTTTAGCTTTTTTCCTAGATCTGTCATTTAGTAAGTCAGACCATACAGGGGGGCACCTGCCCCCTCCTCTGGCTACGCTACTGGCATATGCTCACATTTGGTGGGATGTCTGTAGTCATAAGTCCTGATGAATGCTTGGATTACAGGAAATACAGGCGATCATGGTGCCCCAGGACTAAGAGGGCTCTATATGCCAGGTACCAAGCAGCATCCTAAGTTAGGGTAAAGTGACCATTGCCGATGATGACACACAAGGTGCTTTCGAGTGTGAACTTTTTACCAGTCAGAAACAATACTTCTAAGCTGAAAGTGATTTCTTTTTCCGCTGTGAGAGTTTTCAGCACAAAATTGTTGGGCGCGCGGCAGCACATGAAACAAATGTCGAAAAATATTCCAAACTAAACATGGTGACAAATAACATTAAAATGTAAAAAAAAGAAAAGATAAAATCTTGTATTACACCAATACCCAGGTAAGTAAACATTTGTGATGGCAAATTGAGACTGATCAAGTACACACAAGCTCAAGGCCTCTCGATCCAAGCTAAGACAGCGAGAACCAGGCAATAGCTAACGATGACTCAGCAAGCAGACCTATGGGCTTCCAAATATGTGGCTATCTATCTATCGAAGGATAGATAAAACAAAATTATAGGCAACTTGAAAAATTTACACATTCACTGACGTTCACATATATTTATTGCTTATACACACGTAACTTGTGTATTCGCAAACATCCAGCCACATGCATATATGTAATTTCCAATTCACTACACCTTTGGAATAATTTGCACCAAAGGGGGAACATAAGTGATAAGTGCTTCATCCCTGGCAGGATTCGAACCATTTCCTGGTTTAGGAACAATGTTAGAGAGTGACTTTGACCACCTGGCTACCAAGAGAGACGAAAGTTAATATTGACATATGCTGCTGAGTCCAGATTCTGAAACTACAATTGATACTAACCCATCTCCACCACGATACCATATGTATGGCAGAGTCAAATTCAACTTACATCTCTCTTGATAGCTGGGTGGTCAAAGTCACAGTTTATTGTTGGTTCTTAACCAAGCAGTGGTGTGAATCTTCCCAAGGACATAGCACATATCAATTATAATTCCCCTTGGGTGTAAGTTATTCCCAAGGTATAGTGAATTGATATCATATGATAATTTTATATATATATATATATATATATATATATATATATATATATATATATATATATATATATATATATATATATATATATATATATATATATGCACTAACTGACTAACCCAGAGCTGCCTCAGAAGATTCTGAATGACAACCATTAAACTTTCTCTCTCTCTCTCTCTCTCTCTCTCTCCAAGTCTCCCTTACTCTTTCCCTCTTTCTCATCCCAAACACTCCCTCTAGTCTCTCTCTCTCACTTCCTCTCTCTCTCTCTCTCCTCCCTAACACTCCCTCTAGTCTTTCTCTCTCTCTCTCCTCGCTAACACCCCCTCTACTCTCTCTCTCTCTCACTTCCTCTCCCCCCTATCTCTCTCTCTCACTTCCTCTCCTCTCTCTCTCTCTCTCTCTCTCTCTCTCTCTCTCTCTCTCTCTCTCTCTCTCTCTCTCTCTCTCTCTCTCTCACTTCCCCACTCTCTACAACTCTCCCTTAGTCTTTCCCGCTCTCTCCTCCCTAACACCCCCTCTACTTTCTCTCCCTTTCCTGTTAAGATAGTTGCTTCAGTTACATTGTCCAGCATTTTTGACATTTTATATTTCACCCCTTCTCACAACCCATTCCTACTGGGGCTGAACTTGGACTTAAACGGCATCGGGAGTGTCACTATTCATCTCAGCAACCTAGAGGGCTATGGATTGGACACTAATATCTGTCATTTTTAGTTATTTTTACATGTCACCCCCTTCCCATCCCCATCCACTTTGGTGCCAGTGATGTCTTATCCCCACAGTATTCTTTCTCAGATAGTAAGTCATATGTAGACAAAGTTTGGTTGAAATTTCTTAATGGGTTTCGGAGTTATGCTGGAACATACACACACACACACACACATACATCCATTTTATATATATACTAGCTCACCAAACCGGCATTGCCCGGGATAACTCTGAATGACAACCAATAAACTTTCTCTCTCTGTTTCTCTCTCCAACTCTCCCCCACTATTTCCCTTCTTTCTCCTCCCTAACACCCCTCTACTCTCTCTCTCTCTCTCTCTCTCTCTCACTTCCTATCCCTCCCTCCCTCTCTCTCTCTCTCACTTCCTATCCCTCCCTCTCTCTCTCTCTCTCATCACCTTTTCCATCTTTCTCCTCCCTAACACCCTTCTACTCTCTCTCTCTCACTTCCTCTCCCTCTCACCCTTTATTTCTCTCACTCTCTCTTTCTCTCTCCAACCCTTCAAGTCTCTTTCCCTCTTTCTTCTCCCAGACACTCCCTCTACTCTCTCTCTCTCACTTCCTCTCCCTCTCTCTCTTTTTCTCTCCAACCTCCCTGCCTTTTTCCCTCTTTCTTCTCCCTAACACCCACTCTACCCTCTCTCTCTCTCTCTCACTTCCTCTCTCTCTCTGTCACCCCCTTCCCACCCCCACCCCCTTTGGTCCCACTGATGTATTTCCCCCACAGTAATCTTTTCCAGATCGTAAGTTATATGTATATATATGTAACGAGGACAGAATTAACACTTTTTTGAAAGTGTACGTAACGTGCTCTACGATCTTTCTTCATGAAAAAGAGGCGTATGAAGGTTCGCTCACGATAACATTTACATCCATTTTTCTCCCCTCTCTCTCTCTCTCTCTCTTTCTCTCTCACCGTGTATCGCCTCTCTCTCTCTCTCTCTCATCGCTTTCCGAAGTTCACCCACCCGAATCGCACTCATTCTCACCAAATCAATTAAATGGACCATTTAAAGAAACGCAATAGTTTCTACAAAAATAGGTTTATTATTCAAATAACCCAACAAGAAATGAATAAAACAAAGCAAAGATTAAAATACATAATAAATGAAATATCGAGTCAGATAACTAAACTCTGAACTGTAAAACACTTCTGATTAAAGAAGTCTCACTATGGCTAATAGCCTCAAAATATCCAAACTCACACATACTCCCCAAATCAATAACTAAAATCATGTCAAAAAAAAACAGTCTACCACATGTTATTCGAACCAGTCCACACTGTCCACAGACATCTGTTGGAAGAATTAAACATGATAGAAAACTCCCAAAAATACATGAAATGCAAAACACAATAATGGAAAGTGTAAAATGCATAGCCAAGATATGGCAAACGTAACATGACAAAATAATAATATGAAAGAGGTATGAATATTCATATTAAATCTCCCACACCAGTTCAAAAGTTCATAATGATTAGAAAATCATGGTAAAAAATCACAAGTTCAATTTCCTCCCATAAAAACAGAGATTTCAAACTCTACCTTATCTGCCGATTCAAAAGCCTGGATCCTCTCCAAAGCTACGTCTAGACAACTGCAGTTCTATCACGTTAATGAACGATCAAACTCACTTTTAGGGCAGATTTTGGCATAATCTAGATCAAATTAACGCACGTACTCACGAATATACATAACACTTCGGAAGATCACCTGACCGGCAATATTGCTGAGGAATCAAACTATTTGCTGAACACAAAGATTTTACCTCGAGTCTCTCGACCTAGTTCCATCTGACTCCAAAAATTCTTCCATAACATCTTAAAGCATTGAAGCTATGAAATGCATATATGTGTCCTTTAAAATTGTAGCAGCCATATTTTCTGAAATATATACCAAAATTAGGTGTGAAAATTCGTAAAGTTATGAAGTCTACGGGCAGAACCAGCCCCGTTTCAGGGAAGCCCTTCCCACCCCCCACCCCCTTCGGTGCCCTTTGGTGTCAGTGATGTCTTACCCCTCCAGTGCTGATTTCTAAATAGCAAGTCATACGTATGCCAAGTTTGGTTGAAATTGCTCAATGCATTTCAGAGTTATGCTGGCACATACACACACATATGCACATACACATACATCCATTCATATATATATATATATATATATATATATATATATATATATATATATATATATATATATATATATATATATATATATAGTGTGTGTGTAAGATATATACAAATGGAGGAAAGGTTCCAAATGAGGGAAAATTTTTTTCTGTAGCAGGATAAAGGAGACAGGAAGACTGGTCGGTATAATGTGGCTCAGTGTAAATGGATAGGATTAACAAGGGAATGCGAAGCTCAAAATGAGGCTGACAGAGAGGCAACGTGGAGGGTGTTGTGGATACATGGTACAGGCGATAGATTTTTAAGAGCTATAACAAGGTTACTGGGTGGAAGAGAAGTGATGATTAAAATGCAGACAGGGGAGTGACTGGTTCGGTGTGCAAATGGATCTGAGATGACAGGATTCACAGAAGGAATGAAGCGACAGATAGGAGATGCAGAACAAAAGATTCTGGGTCAGAAAAGGAGTTGTGACTATGTGATGGCCACTGTTTGCAGACAATGAATTGTTGACTGGGGATGGTAAAGAGAAACTCTGCATACAAGTGAAAGATGAGGAGAACATTGAAAGAGAAAGTGAGGATTGGGGGGAGGCTTAACCTTCAACGCAGCAGCAGGAACACTACCTCTTGAATGAAGAAAGGTTAAAAATGGTTACAAAAAAGCAGAGGCATGGAGAGAATCCCAAAGGAAACAGACAGTTCATTGAATACTGTCAGCTGAGGAGTACAGACTTCCAGAATATATGTGAGAAGGTGTGGCCTGAAAGATTTAACAAAATGTCCATAAAAAAGTAACTGTAAATATCTGAAGAGTCTATGCAAAAGATTCAAAGAGAAGAGCAGTTGAAGTGGAAGAAGAGACTGTTGAGCCAATACGTGTTTATAGAATAGAGGTGTAGATGATGAAGTGGAGATCCAAATTGGTAGAAAAGATGGCCACTGGTGATATCATAAAAATAGAACTGAAGAGCACAGTACTGAATAGAATGGAATAGAATATAGAATTTAGGCAAAAGGACAAGCGCTGTCACCTATGAGGTCATTCAGCGCTGAAAGGGAAACTGAGAATAGAGAGGTTTGAAAGGTGTAACAGCAGGAAAACCTTTTAACGTTGCACTATGAAGCAATAGTTAGCAGAGGGTGGAAAGTAAGAAGAAAGAAAGTGATCATAAACGGAGGCACAGCAATAGGAGAAATGATGATTAAGGCTCTCAAGTTGAGATGGTCTGGTCGTGAGAGGAGAAAGAAAGAGGGAGGGCAGATTTGAAACGTCCCTTTTTCGAGTGGGAGGGGGAGGAGGTGAATAGGCTACATTAGGATGGAAG